>NC_143026.1:23757500-23760000 GCF_057628025.1 Oncorhynchus mykiss
AACGCATCACCAGGCGCTTTATACAGAGACCATCCAAAAGCACAGCACAACCTCTCCTTGAGAAATATTCAGAAGACTCCACCAAAGAGGAGTGATGGGGAAGGACACACAGGACAGGCACATACACACACTCGCACGCACACTAATACAGTAAGTCTAAAACACACACACTCAAGGTCTTGGGGACAAGAACTTTATTATGCCGTGTTACTGTCACAATATAAAACAAATATTGTCAAGCTAATCATTTTCATATGATTATATACTGTCAATCATTTACATGTGACAGCAAATTAATAATTAATAATAAACATGCTTGTGCAATTGTAATTAGATTTAAATGTCTCATTAAGTGACAGAAAGGGTTTCATGAAACAAGCACATTTTAGAATGGAAGGAACATTCTCAAGTATGTCACTGACTTACAGGAAATACCCCCCCCCCCCTCCCTCTTTGCAAGATGTGACACATTGATAGTTACAATACATTGCAAAAATCAATAAAAAGGTGGATGAATGACAGAATGAATCAATCATTGAACTAACCAAGCAGACAGTTATTGTGATATCACCTCAGGGTATGTGACAATAGCTTGGGTACCCGTTTGTTTCTGCTCTAGCCAGATCTTTGTGGTTATGTTCTCTAGCCAGATCTTTGTGGTTATGTTCTCTAGCCAGATCTTTGTGGTTATGTTCTCTTGCCAGATCTTTGTGGTTATGTTCTCTAGCCAGATCTTTGTGGTTATGTTCACTAGCCAGATCTTTGTGGTTATGTTCTCTAGCCAGATCTTTGTGGTTATGTTCACTAGCCAGATCTTTGAGGTTATGTTCACTAGCCAGATCTTTGTGGTTATGTTCTCTAGCCAGATCTTTGTGGTTATGTTCTCTAGCCAGATCTTTGTGGTTATGTTCTCTAGCCAGATCTTTGTGGTTATGTTCACTAGCCAGATCGTTGTGGTTATGTTCTCTAGCCAGATCTCTGTGGTTATGTTCTCTAGCCAGATCTCTGTGGTTATGTTCTCTAGCCAGATCTTTGTGGTTATGTTCTCTAGCCATATCTCTGTGGTTATGTTCTCTAGCCAGATCTCTGTGGTTATGTTCTCTGGCCAGAAGTGTTGTTAAGAGCTGAAACAGTCTGGCACTCAGGGTAGTGTGACACCATGTTTGAAATCATCTGTTTTGATGCGTCAGAGGGACAGAAGTATCCTATTTCTAGCAAAAGTATGTTAATTTATAATTTCGACTTTAGTCTAATCTCCTTCTGCTGTTGACAAACATATAGTGTAGTGGTTTTAGTAGCACTGAGACCATGGGGAATTGAGAAGTGATCACAGTATTCAATGTTCAGCATGATGGGTGTGGTTGTAATTCGTTACTTTCTACCTCTGTTGGTTTCTAATTCTATTTCTATCCACGGGCCAATTTGAAATGGCTCCCTATTCCCTATGCAGTGCACTACTTTTGACCAGAGCCCTATTTAGACCTGTCATAGCTCTATGAGGCTTTGGCCAATAGAAGTGCACTAAATAGGCAAGGGGAAGCCATTTCGGATTTAACTGTTAGTTGGCTTTCTTCTTCTGCTTCTCCTGGAAGAAGTCATTGCAGGCTACGGTCAGGGCCGCCACCAGAACCACAAACTCATTGAAGTCCACCTCGTTGTCTTTGTTGGAGTCCAGATCATTCATGATCTTCTCCACCAGCATGGGGTCTTTCTGAGACTGGAAATGAAAAGAAACAACAATTAATCAATCACTAAATCAGTCAATCAAAGATCTAACCACCAACCAAATCATTTTAAACCTTGATAATATGAAGGATGGGGCTAGGGGAATGTAACCACTCTCCAATGAATATACAGATCTATGGATGCTGACAGTCCTTGAGATCAACATCATTTTGAGTCTAAAGATATAGGCATATCTCATAATTAAAACAACAATTGAACAGCAGCAAATATTCTATACTGTAACTCTAATGTATTATGTTCCACTGAGCTTACTCCAGGCCTCCGACTCACTCTACCACTCTTCTCGACAGGAAATAGACCGTCCTGAATCATGTCTCATGTCGCCCATTGACCGATCTGGATTCAGCTGCTTGGCCAATAAACAAGTCCCCTCATGACAGCAGGCTGCAATTAGGCCATGTGTCAATCTCCCAGCCAGAGATCTGAGATGGAGATGGGGGAGATCTGAGGAGAGACGCCTCAGGCTCTGAGTCATTGGATTCATGGTGCTGGAGCCCCATCCCGGATATTAGACCGCCAAAGGCACTGACTGGGCACCGCACAGCACAGCAGGGCACCACACCACACAGCCAATGTCCACTGGAATCCAGATTGACGCTGGCGATAATCAATGAACCATAAGCTGAGAACCATCAGAGGTGTGTATGTGCACGTGTGTGTGTGTGTGTGTGTGTGTGTGTGTGTGTAATGGTGACCATTGGATGGTTTCTGTCAGTCAAGCCAAGCCAGCCTGTGATACAGAGTAGTGACATGG
>NC_143026.1:27057500-27135000 GCF_057628025.1 Oncorhynchus mykiss
GCAGCCAGACTAATTAGCATTTTAATTAGGCATCTTCTGTTCGGCCCCCAACCCTCTACAACCACAATATGGCTGGCCAAGTCCCCTGGGGGGCCACTTGTGCTGCGCTCCTCCTGCACACTTCCACTAAACGCACGCTGACAGTCTCATATGTACGCTGTTGAAATGGTCCCCTCATTCTATATTATACTGGAGCATCATCAAATCACTACTCATCTAGGGCAGCATCCGTTATCATAACATGCTGACAGTCTCATATGTACGCTGTTGAAATGGTCCCCTCATTCTATACTATACCGGAGCATCATCAAACCACTACTCATCTAGGGCAGCATCTGTTATCATAACATGCTGACAGTTTCACACTGGAACAAACTGTTAACAATCCAAAACACGGCACCAAACTCATTAGTCTCCCCACTCCAAGGCCTAAATTCAATCAGATCAAGCGCTAACCGGCAATAGCCGACACCCGCATAGCTGATGTTTTGGTGGTGTCTGAGGTGCTACTGCGTTGGAGCTGTCCAATCGGTGAGCAGCTACTCCTGATCATTGTCACGAAGCCACACCTGTCCCACTCGCGTTAGAAGTTCAGAAAAAGAAAGTGTAGGCGATATAGAAATAATGTTGCTCACATTCCAGTGTTCCAACTTGTAAACAAGGCTGCATGGGATTTCTCTTAATGCGACTCTGTGCAGCCAATGGCAATGTCCGCTTTAGGTAGAATACCAGGAGCCTCTTGTGGATTTGACAGCTCTAACGCAGTTCCACCTCTGACACCGCCAAAACAACCACAATGAGGATGTTGGCTAAAGAGGATCTGATTGAAGACAGCTCTAAAACTCTCACTTCTTAATGAAAGCGCAATCTAGTCCAAAGCCCAGACCACCCTCTTCACCACCGCTTTCATGTCCTCCCATCAGGTCGGAGATAACGGACAATGAAATGTCACTCTGTGAACTTCGGGAGGAGTTTCATCCCTGGGCCAATCACTATAATAAACAACTGTATGAAGCTTCCTTCTATGGGCAAGTGGTGGTACTGTAAATGTCTGACTTGTTAGTTTCTTGCTGCGTTTTCTATTTGTTTTAACCCTTCTCCCTGTCATCGTAACCCTTCTCCCTGTCATCGTAACCCTTCTCCCTGTCATCGTAACCCTTCTCCCTGTCATCACAACCCTTCTCCCTGTCATCGCAACCCTTCTCCCTGTCATCGCAACCCTTCTCCCTGTCATCGCAACCCTTCTCCCTGTCATCGCAACCCTTCTCCCTGTCATCGTAACCCTTCTCCCTGTCATCGCAACCCTTCTCCCTGTCATCGTAACCCTTCTCCCTGTCACCACAACCCTTCTCCCTGTCATCGTAACCCTTCTCCCTGTCATCACAACCCTTCTCCCTGTCATCGTAACCCTTCTCCCTGTCATCACAACCCTTCTCCCTGTCATCGTAACCCTTCTCCCTGTCATCACAACCCTTCTCCCTGTCATCGTAACCCTTCTCCCTGTCATCGTAACCCTTCTCCCTGTCATCGTAACCCTTCTCCCTGTCATCACAACCCTTCTCCCTGTCATCGTAACCCTTCTCCCTGTCACCACAACCCTTCTCCCTGTCATCGTAACCCTTCTCCCTGTCACCACAACCCTTCTCCCTGTCATCGTAACCCTTCTCCCTGTCATCACAACCCTTCTCCCTGTCATCGTAACCCTTCTCCCTGTCATCGTAACCCTTCTCCCTGTCATCGTAACCCTTCTCCCTGTCATCACAACCCTTCTCCCTGTCATCGTAACCCTTCTCCCTGTCACCACAACCCTTCTCCCTGTCATCGTAACCCTTCTCCCTGTCACCACAACCCTTCTCCCTGTCATCGTAACCCTTCTCCCTGTCATCACAACCCTTCTCCCTGTCATCGTAACCCTTCTCCCTGTCATCGCAACCCTTCTCCCTGTCATCGCAACCCTTCTCCCTGTCATCGTAACCCTTCTCCCTGTCATCGCAACCCTTCTCCCTGTCATCGCAACCCTTCTCCCTGTCATCGTAACCCTTCTCCCTGTCATCGCAACCCTTCTCCCTGTCATCGCAACCCTTCTCCCTGTCATCGCAACCCTTCTCCCTGTCATCGCAACCCTTCTCCCTGTCATCGCAACCCTTCTCCCTGTCATCGCAACCCTTCTCCCTGTCATCGCAACCCTTCTCCCTGTCATCGCAACCCTTCTCCCTGTCATCGCAACCCTTCTCCCTGTCATCGTAACCCTTCTCCCTGTCATCGCAACCCTTCTCCCTGTCATCGCAACCCTTCTCCCTGTCATCGCAACCCTTCTCCCTGTCATCGCAACCCTTCTCCCTGTCATCGCAACCCTTCTCCCTGTCATCGCAACCATTCTCCCTGACCACAACCCTTCTCCCTGACCACAACCCTTCTCCCTCACCACAACCCTTCTCCCTGTCACCACAACCCTTCTCCCTGTCACCACAACCCTTCTCCCTGTCATCACAGCCCTTCTCCCTGTCATCACAGCCCTTCTCCCTGTCATCACAGCCCTTCTCCCTGTCATCACAGCCCTTCTCCCTGACCACAACCCTTCTCCCTGTCATCACAACCCTTCTCCCTGTCATCACAGCCCTTTCCCTGACCACAACCCTTCTCCCTGTCACCACAACCCTTCTCCCTGTCATCACAGCCCTTCTCCCTGTCATCACAGCCCTTCTCCCTGACCACAACCCTTCTCCCTGACCACAGCCCTTCTCCCTGTCACCACAACCCTTCTCCCTGACCACAGCCCTTCTCCCTGTCACCACAACCCTTTCCCTGACCACAACCCTTCTCCCTGTCATCGCAACCCTTCTCCCTGTCATCGCAACCCTTCTCCCTGTCATCGCAACCCTTCTCCCTGTCATCGCAACCCTTCTCCCTGTCATCGCAACCCTTCTCCCTGTCATCGCAACCCTTCTCCCTGTCATCGCAACCCTTCTCCCTGTCATCGCAACCCTTCTCCCTGTCATCGCAACCCTTCTCCCTGTCATCGCAACCCTTCTCCCTGTCATCACAACCCTTCTCCCTGTCATCGCAACCCTTCTCCCTGTTATCGCAACCCTTCTCCCTGACCACAACCCTTCTCCCTGACCACAACCCTTCTCCCTGACCACAACCCTTCTCCCTGTCACCACAACCCTTCTCCCTGTCATCACAGCCCTTCTCCCTGTCATCACAGCCCTTTTCCCTGACCACAACCCGTCTCCCTGTCACCACAACCCTTCTCCCTGTCATCACAGCCCTTCTCCCTGTCATCACAGCCCTTCTCCCTGTCATCACAGCCCTTCTCCCTGACCACAACCCTTCTCCCTGTCATCACAGCCCTTTTCCCTGACCACAACCCGTCTCCCTGTCATCACAACCCTTCTCCCTGTCATCACAGCCCTTCTCCCTGTCATCACAGCCCTTCTCCCTGTCATCACAGCCCTTCTCCCTGTCACCACAACCCTTCTCCCTGTCACCACAACCCTTCTCCCTGTCATCACAACCCGTCACCCTGTCACCACAACCCTTCTCCCTGTCATCATAGCCCTTCTCCCTGTCATCACAGCCCTTCTCCCTGTCATCACAGCCATTCTCCCTGTCACAACCCTTCTCCCTATCATCGCAACCCTTCTCCCTGTCACCACAACCCTTCTCCCTGTCATCACAACCCTTCTCCCTGTCATCACAACCCTTCTCCCTGTCATCACAACCCTTCTCCCTGTCATCACAACCCTTCTCCCTGTCATCACAACCCTTCTCCCTGTCATCACAACCCTTCTCCCTGTAATCGCAGCCCTTCTCCATGTCATCGCAGCCCTTCTCCCTGTCATCACAGCCCTTCCCCTGTCATCACAGCCCTTTTCCCTGACCACAACCCGTCTCCCTGTCACCACAACCCTTCTCCCTGTCATCACAGCCCTTCTCCCTGTCATCACAGCCCTTCTCCCTGTCATCACAGCCCTTCTCCCTGACCACAACCCTTCTCCCTGACCACAACCCTTCTCCCTGTCACCACAATCCTTCTCCCTGTCATCACAACCCTTCTCCCTGTCATCACAGCCCTTCTCCCTGTCATCACAGCCCTTCTCCCTGACCACAACCCTTCTCCCTGTCATCACAACCCTTCTCCCTGTCATCACAACCATTCTCCCTGACCACAGCCCTTCTCCCTGTCATCGCAACCCTTCTCCCTGTCATCGCAACCCTTCTCCCTGTCATCGCAACCCTTCTCCCTGTCATCGCAACCCTTCTCCCTGTCATCGCAACCCTTCTCCCTGTCATCGCAACCCTTCTCCCTGTCATCGCAACCCTTCTCCCTGTCATCGCAACCCTTCTCCCTGTCATCGCAACCCTTCTCCCTGTCATCGCAACCCTTCTCCCTGTCATCGCAGCCCTTCTCCCTGTCATCGCAACCCTTCTCCCTGTCACCGCAACCCTTCTCCCTGTCACCGCAACCCTTCTCCCTGTCACCGCAACCCTTCTCCCTGTCACCGCAACCCTTCTCCCTGTCATCGCAACCCTTCTCCCTGTCATCGCAACCCTTCTCCCTGTCATCGCAACCCTTCTCCCTGACCACAACCCTTCTCCCTGTCACCACAACCCGTCTCCCTGTCACCACAACCCTTCTCCCTGTCACCACAACCCTTCTCCCTGTCACCACAACCCTTCTCCCTGTCACCACAACCCTTCTCCCTGTCATCACAGCCCTTCTCCCTGTCATCACAGCCCTTTTCCCTGTCATCACAGCCCTTCTCCCTGTCATCACAGCCCTTCTCCCTGACCACAACCCTTCTCCCTGTCATCACAACCCTTCTCCCTGTCATCACAGCCCTTTTCCCTGACCACAACCCATCTCCCTGTCACCACAACCCTTCTTCCTGTCATCACAGCCCTTCTCCCTGTCATCACAGCCCTTCTCCCTGACCACAACCCTTCTCCCTGTCATCACAGCCCTTCTCCCTGTCACCACAACCCTTCTCCCTGTCACAACCATTTCCCCTGTCATCACAACCCTTCTCCCTGTCATCACAGCCCTTCTCCCTGTCACAACCCTTCTCCCTATCATCGCAACCCTTCTCCCTGTCACCACAACCCTTCTCCCTGTCATCACAACCCTTCTCCCTGTCTTCACAACCCTTCTCCCTGTCATCACAACCCTTCTCCCTGTCATCACAACCCTTCTCCCTGTCATCACAACCCTTCTCCCTGTCATCACAACCCTTCTCCCTGTCATCGCAGCCCTTCTCCCTGTCATCACAGCCCTTCTCCCTGTCATCACAGCCCTTCTCCCTGACCACAACCCGTCTCCCTGTCACCACAACCCTTCTCCCTGTCATCACAACCCTTCTCCCTGTCATCACAACCCTTCTCCCTGTCATCACAACCCTTCTCCCTGTCATCGCAGCCCTTCTCCCTGTCATCGCAACCCTTCTCCCTGTCATCGCAACCCTTCTCCCTGTCATCGCAACCCTTCTCCCTGTCATCACAGCCCTTCTCCCTGTCACCACAACCCTTCTCCCTGTCACAACCCTTCTCCCTGTCATCACAACCCTTCTCCCTGTCATCACAGCCCTTCTCCCTGTCATCACAGCCCTTCTCCCTGTCATCACAACCCTTCTCCCTGTCACAACCCTTCTCCCTGACCACAACCCTTCTCCCTATCATCGCAACCCTTCTCCCTGTCATCACAACCCTTCTCCCTGTCACCACAACCCTTCTCCCTGTCATCACAACCCTTCTCCCTGTCATCACAACCCTTCTCCCTGTCATCACAACCCTTCTCCCTGTCATCACAACCCTTCTCCCTGTCATCACAACCCTTCTCCCTGTCATCACAACCCTTCTCCCTGTCATCGCAGCCCTTCTCCCTGTCATCACAGCCCTTCTCCCTGTCATCACAACCCTTCTCCCTGTCATCACAACCCTTCTCCCTGTCATCACAACCCTTCTCCCTGTCATCGCAGCCCTTCTCCCTGTCATCGCAACCCTTCTCCCTGTCACCGCAACCCTTCTCCGTGTCACCGCAACCCTTCTCCGTGTCACCGCAACACTTCTCCCTGTCATCGCAACCCTTCTCCCTGTCATCGCAACCCTTCTCCCTGTCATCGCAACCCTTCTCCCTGTCACCGCAACCCTTCTCCCTGTCACCGCAACCCTTCTCCCTGTCACCGCAACCCTTCTCCCTGTCATCGCAACCCTTCTCCCTGTCATCGCAACCCTTCTCCCTGTCATCGCAACCCTTCTCCCTGACCACAACCCTTCTCCCTGTCACCACAACCCTTCTCCCTGTCACCACAACCCTTCTCCCTGTCACCACAACCCTTCTCCCTGTCACCACAACCCTTCTCCCTGTCATCACAGCCCTTCTCCCTGTCATCACAGCCCTTTTCCCTGTCATCACAGCCCTTCTCCCTGTCATCACAGCCCTTCTCCCTGACCACAACCCTTCTCCCTGTCATCACAACCCTTCTCCCTGTCATCACAGCCCTTTTCCCTGACCACAACCCGTCTCCCTGTCACCACAACCCTTCTCCCTGTCATCACAGCCCTTCTCCCTGTCATCACAGCCCTTCTCCCTGACCACAACCCTTCTCCCTGTCATCACAGCCCTTCTCCCTGTCACCACAACCCTTCTCCCTGTCACAACCATTTCCCCTGTCATCACAACCCTTCTCCCTGTCATCACAGCCCTTCTCCCTGTCATCACAGCCCTTCTCCCTGTCACAACCCTTCTCCCTATCATCGCAACCCTTCTCCCTGTCACCACAACCCTTCTCCCTGTCATCACAACCCTTCTCCCTGTCATCACAACCCTTCTCCTTGTCATCACAACCCTTCTCCCTGTCATCACAACCCTTCTCCCTGTCATCACAACCCTTCTCCCTGTCATCACAACCCTTCTCCCTGTCATCGCAGCCCTTCTCCCTGTCATCGCAGCCCTTCTCCCTGTCATCACAGCCCTTCTCCCTGTCATCACAGCCCTTCTCCCTGACCACAACCCGTCTCCCTGTCACCACAACCCTTCTCCCTGTCACCACAACCCTTCTCCCTGTCATCACAACCCTTCTCCCTGTCATCACAACCCTTCTCCCTGTCATCACAACCCTTCTCCCTGTCATCGCAGCCCTTCTCCCTGTCATCGCAGCCCTTCTCCCTGTCATCGCAACCCTTCTCCCTGTCATCGCAACCCTTCTCCCTGTCATCACAGCCCTTCTCCCTGTCACCACAACCCTTCTCCCTGTCACAACCCTTCTCCCTGTCATCACAACCCTTCTCCCTGTCATCACAGCCCTTCTCCCTGTCATCACAGCCCTTCTCCCTGTCATCACAACCCTTCTCCCTGTCACAACCCTTCTCCCTGACCACAACCCTTCTCCCTATCATCGCAACCCTTCTCCCTGTCACCACAACCTTTCTCCCTGTCACCACAACCTTTCTCCCTGTCATCACAACCCTTCTCCCTGTCATCACAACCCTTCTCCCTGTCATCACAACCCTTCTCCCTGTCATCGCAGCCCTTCTCCCTGTCATCGCAACCCTTCTCCCTGTCACCGCAACCCTTCTCCGTGTCACCGCAACCCTTCTCCGTGTCACCGCAACCCTTCTCCCTGTCATCGCAACCCTTCTCCCTGTCATCGCAACCCTTCTCCCTGTCATCGCAACCCTTCTCCCTGTCATCACAACCCTTCTCCCTGTCATCACAGCCCTTCTCCCTGACCACAACCCTTCTCCCTGTCACCACAACCCTTCTCCCTGTCATCACAGCCCTTCTCCCTGACCACAACCCTTCTCCCTGTCATCACAGCCCTTCTCCCTGTCACCACAACCCTTATCCCTGTCACCGCAACCCTTCTCCGTGTCACCGCAACCCTTCTCCCTGTCATCGCAACCCTTCTCCCTGTCATCGCAACCCTTCTCCCTGTCATCGCAACCCTTCTCCCTGTCATCGCAACCCTTCTCCCTGTCATCACAGCCCTTCTCCCTGACCACAACCCTTCTTCCTGTCATTACAACCCTTCTCCCTGTCATCACAACCCTTCTCCCTGTCATCACAGCCCTTCTCCCTGACCACAACCCTTCTCCCTGTCACCACAGCCCTTCTCCCTGTCACCACAACCCTTGTCCCTGTCATCACAGCCTTTCTCCCTGTCACCACAACCCTTCTCCCTGTCACAACCCTTCTCCCTGTCACAACCCTTCTCCCTGTCACCACAACCCTTCTCCCTGTCACAACCCTTCTCCCTGTCACAACCCTTCTCCCTGTCATCGCAACCCTTCTCCCTGTCATCGCAACCCTTCTCCCTGTCATCGCAACCCTTCTCCCTGTCATCACAACCCTTCTCCCTGTCATCACAACCCTTCTCCCTGTCATCACAGCCCTTCTCCCTGTCATCACAGCCCTTTTCCCTGACCACAACCCTTCTCCCTATCATCACAACCATTCTCCCTGTCATCACAACCCTTCTCCCTGTCACAACCCTTCTCCCTGTCATCACAACCCTTCTCCCTGTCATCACAACCCTTCTCCCTGTCATCACAGCCCTTCTCCCTGTCATCACAGCCCTTCTCCCTGTCATCACAGCCCTTCCCCTGTCATCACAGCCCTTCTCCCTGTCATCACAGACCTTCTCCCTGTCATCACAGCCCTTCTCCCTGTCACCACAACCCTTATCCCTGTCATCACAGCCCTTCTCCCTGTCATCACAGCCCTTCTCCCTGTCATCACAGCCCTTCTCCCTGTCACCACAACCCTTATCCCTGTCATCACAGCATTTCTCCCTGTCATCACAGCCCTTCTCCGTGTCACCACAACCCTTCTCCCTGTCATCACAACCCTTCTCCCTGTCATCACAGCCCTTCTCCCTGTCATCACAGTCCTTCTCCCTGTCATCACAGCCCTTTCCCTGTCATCACAGCCCTTCTCCCTGTCATCACAGCCCTTCTCCCTGTCATCACAGCCCTTCTCCCTGTCACCACAACCCTTATCCCTGTCATCACAGCCCTTCTCCCTGTCATCACAGCCCTTCTCCCTGTCATCACAGCCCTTCTCCCTGACCACAACCCTTCTCCCTGTCATCACAGCCTTTCTCCCTGTCATCACAGCCCTTCTCCCTGTCATCACAGCCCTTCTCCCTGTCACAACCCTTCTCCCTGTCATCACAACCCTTCTCCCTGTCATCACAACCCTTCTCCCTGTCATCACAACCCTTCTCCCTGTCATCACAGCCCTTCTCCCTGTCATCACAGCCCTTCTCCCTGTCATCACAGCCCTTTCCCTGTCATCACAGCCCTTCTCCCTGTCATCACAGCCCTTCTCCCTGTCATCACAGCCCTTCTCCCTGTCACCACAACCCTTATCCCTGTCATCACAGCCCTTCTCCCTGTCATCACAGCCCTTCTCCCTGTCATCACAGCCCTTCTCCCTGTCACCACAACCCTTATCCCTGTCATCACAGCATTTCTCCCTGTCATCACAGCCCTTCTCCGTGTCACCACAACCCTTCTCCCTGTCATCACAACCCTTCTCCCTGTCATCACAGCCCTTCTCCCTGTCATCACAGCCCTTCTCCCTGTCATCACAGCCCTTTCCCTGTCATCACAGCCCTTCTCCCTGTCATCACAGCCCTTCTCCCTGTCATCACAGCCCTTCTCCCTGTCACCACAACCCTTATCCCTGTCATCACAGCCCTTCTCCCTGTCATCACAGCCCTTCTCCCTGTCATCACAGCCCTTATCCCTGTCATCACAGCCTTTCTCCCTGTTATCACAGCCCTTTTCCCTGTCATCACAGCCCTTCTCCCTGTCATCACAGCCCTTCTCCCTGTCATCACAGCCCTTCTCCCTGTCATCACAGCCCTTCTCCCTGTCACCACAACCCTTATCCCTGTCATCACAGCCTTTCTCCCTGTCATCACAGCCCTTCTCCGTGTCACCACAACCCTTCTCCCTGTCACCACAACCCTTCTCCCTGTCACCACAACCCTTCTCCCTGTCACCACAACCCTTCTCCCTGTCACAACCCTTCTCCCTGTCACCACAACCCTTCTCCCTGTCATCACAGCCCTTCTCCCTGTCATCACAGCCCTTTTCCCTGACCACAACCCTTCTCCCTATCATCACAACCCTTCTCCCTGTCATCACAGCCCTTTTCCCTGACCACAACCCTTCTCCCTATCATCACAACCCTTCTCCCTGTCAACACAACCCTTGTCCCTGTCACAACCCTTCTCCCTGTCATCACAGCCCTTTTCCCTGACCACAACCCTTCTCCCTATCATCACAACCCTTCTCCCTGTCAACACAACCCTTGTCCCTGTCACAGCCCTTCTCCCTGTCATCACAGCCCTTTTCCCTGACCACAACCCTTCTCCCTATCATCACAACCCTTGTCCCTGTCAACACAACCCTTGTCCCTGTCACAACCCTTCTCCCTGTCAACACAACCCTTGTCCCTGTCACAACCCTTCTCCCTGTCATCACAGCCCTTCTCCCTGTCATCACAGCCCTTCTCCCTGTCATCACAGCCCTTCTCCCTGTCATCACAGCCCTTCTCCCTGTCATCACAGCCCTTCTCCCTGACCACAACCCCACTACTAGCTCTGATTAACCTCTGAGCCGGTCTGAAACAGAGCTAACAACAGGATCACTGCTATTTTGACTCAGTCATTAACAGCTTTCACTGTTTGTGGGACCGATGCACTGGAGGTCTTGTCACTTAAGCATTCTCCGGAGTAGCCGATGATTGTGGACTAAAGGCTGAAGTAGCGCATCGTGTCACTGGGGAAGGATAATGACCGGGCGTTCCTGTAAGACTGGAGACATCCCAAGTCGACTGTTCTGCATCCCAAATGGCAACCTATTCCCTATATAGCCCACTACCCTATGAGCCCTGGTCAAAAGTAGTGCAATTTAAAGGGAACAGGGTGCCATTTGGCATGCATCCTATATTTGTGTATATATAACATAGTAGGGTAAAGCACACACACACCCTAGGAATATTCTCACACACTAGCTAATGCACAGTATAATGAGGCCATTGATTTCCATGCACTCGTTTCATGTATCCATTATCAATATTTGATGATCAGTGTGGTCTGGGCAGACAGAGTTGCAAATGGGGATATCGGGGTAGGGGGCGGGTAAGAGGGGTGATGATGGGGTGCAGTAATGACCCCCCCATGTGCAGAGAGAGGAGCCTCATCATGAATATTTAATATGAACTCTCCCAGTCAGAGAGACGGGGCTCGTTATGGGGCATTACATGTCACGCCAGCTGTCAATAAACTGACATCCATTAATGTACCACTCCCACCCGGGTCGGCAGTCTCTAGGGGGAAGATGTGGGGTTGGAGGGATGGAGATCCAGCACAGAGAGCAAACAGTAGGCTTCCTAATAGGCATGCGCAGGGGATTCTGTATTATTACCATATTTGGGCATAGATTGAGTTTGACACCGTTTTAGATCGACTACCGGGTCGTTGTCAGGGCAGGGCAAGGTCAATCTACCAGTGGTGAGTTACTGATCAATGACGTAATACCATACCCTCAGCATAGACCTAGAATTATAGAACGGTCCCACTTCTACCCTATGGCCCAAAGCCAAATCATATAAAGCTCTGCAAAAGTCTATTGATTAAGAACATCCAACAACACAAAAATACAGCAGAGCTCTGGATCCATATTCTTAAAGCATCTCAGAATTGGAGTGCTGATCTAGGATCAGGTGCCCACTGTCCATGTAATCATATTTGTTTATTACCGAAAAAGCCCAAACTATCCCTGATCAGCACTGCTCCTCACCTCTCCCTTCTTGACAGTCATGGACTGGCGTCTGGGCGTGGTCTCCTCGTTGATGCTGGACAGGAAGTTCTGGGAGATGCGGAGTGCGTCCTGGAGCAGGGGGTGGTCTGGGTGGCTGGAGGGCGTGTGCTTCAGCAGGTCCTACAGGCACACCCACAGACACACGGTTACCGTGTGTTACAGAGACAGTCTTTAAACATCCTGAGGTGTGAGGTTCACAGAGTTACCAGTACATACAAAAATAGCAGGAGAACAAACAAAAAGCAAGCTGTGTGTTTGGGGGCTGCCTTATACTCACATGCAGTACCAGGGTGCTACGAGTAACTCTGTCCACTGGTTTGTACAGGAGAGCTTTGGGAGAGAAAGGAGAGACAGCAGCATGAGCTACAACATAGCCCCTCCAACTAGGTCAGATAACTATGACATGACACTAGTCAAATAAGTGCTGTTACTAAAAATGAGCCCGTCTATTTTTCTGTGGCAGTGATTTAGTCTGAGTCCCAAATGGTAGCCTATTCCCTATATAGTGCACTACTTTTGACCAGAGTAGTCAGAAGTATAGGACTATATAGGGTGCCCTTTTAGACAGAATGTAAATGTTCAGTTATACTGTGGGCTACTTACTCTCCAGAGAGTTCTTGGCTGACTGGTCCTTCACGTCCTTGGTGCTCCTCACCTTGAGGTTCTGTCGGGACACAGAATGAGTGAACAGTGGACAACATTACACAGAGGAAAACTTGATGCTGATCAACATACAACCGATATGGTGCTTGGCAAATGATAACAGCCTGGCACCTTGGCTTGATGTAGTGCTTCATGTCTTATAGTCTGTCCCAAATGGCACAGTATTCCCTATATATAGTAGTGCACTACTTCTGATCAGAACCCCGCGGGTCTTGGTCAAAAGTAGTACACTATAAATGGAATAGGGTGCCATTTGGGATGCAGTGGCCCAGCAGTAATGAGACAGACACACTCTCCTCAGCCTAACTCCTAATTCAACGTACCCTGCACCCAATAAGCCATCGTCAGCATTTTTCACACAGTCACATTCAGATTGCAGAGAGACATGCATCATTACATATCCCATTAAAATACTGAATGATTGATTCTCTGCCTTAAATCCAGTCACCATCTTAAAGGGACACTTCAGGATGTTGGAAATGAGGCCCTGTTATCTACTTCCCCAGAGTCAGATGAACTCCTGGATGAAAAAGTGGTTTATTTGTGTGCAGTTTGAAGGAAGTTGGTAACTAGTGCTAGCACTATTGCTAACTAGCGCAATAACTGGAAGTCTATATAATCTGCTAGCAAGTCAGTTAAGAACAAATTCTTATTTTACAATGACGGCTAGGAACAGTGGGTTAACTGCCTTGGTCAGGGGCGGAAGGACAGATTTTTACCTTGTCAGCTCGGGGATTCGATTTAGCAACCTTTCGGTTACTGGCCCAACGCTCTAACCACTAGGCTTCCTGCCGCCAACATCCCGAAGTATCCCGTTAATGTTCACCGGTGGCTTTGGCACAAGATTTTACGTACCAGCGGTCGTGACTACACAGACTTTAGTCCAAAATATCTGTCCAAAATAAGCCCTTGAAAAAACTGCTAGTCAAGAGATCGTAGTGAAATTGAAATGTGATTATTTAACACATTCACACCTGTAGCCTGATAAGCAATGAAGCGTTTCACCACGTGTAACCCCAGCTTCGTACATCATCGTCTACACTGTTTCTCCTTGCCTTGGCATTATGCTTCTCTGTTCAGGCAATTACACTTCCTGTCTGAGAGAGACGTTCTTCCACTAGCATGGCTGGGCCCTTCAGGCTACAGTAAAGCTCTGTTTTGTGGTTAAATTAATATATTAGCCTGTCATGGTTCATCTGCACATAGGTAAGATTGAGTGCACTTCCATACTCCAGGGTTTCTAACACTGGCCGCCGGGGACTCAACCAGAAACCCAAGAAAATATTACCCACCACCTCCCTCTGCATTGGTTCCACATCACTGCAGAACACACAGATCACAGACACACAGGCAGGCAGGCAGGCAAACAGTATAATAATAATACAATTCAAGTGTGTTCTAATGGCAATCAGAGGCGTCATGCCCATAGGGGGCAGAATGACACAGGCCCCCTCAGATTTGATTTTAACTGCCGGTGATGGGAAGGACTCACAGGAGGTATATCTGTAAATTGTATCAAGCTATGTAGCATACTGATTCCTTCTTGATTAATAAAATTAAAATGTTTTGTTGTTTCTATGTAGTACTAGCCACGTAGATATTGTATGAAGTTGACTTTAGCGAGCCAGCTAGATAGGTTCCCAATCTCCCAACTAGCTACCAAGCCATTTCAGGTTAGAGTAACTTATCTAACTATCTTAGCTGACATGCCTACTGGCAAGGTTGCTAGATTTTAGAAAAGTAAGCAATTACTAAATGCACTGAATAAGATTCCTTTCAATCTTTTACGCAGGTTTTAGCGGAGATGCAGAGAAGCATATTTAGGGTCGCAGTTGTACTAAACTCCTAAGGCTTAAAAGTTCTTCAAGAATCAATTTGCATCATTCATCAAAATGACAATTGAACAGGTAATGTGGTATGCTTAGATAACCTATGGAGAGAAAAAAAATAGAATTAGGCATAATGATTATGGCTCTAGACTGCAAGAAAATGCTGTTTCAGGTGTTTGAAAAATGCTAAATTCTCCACCATCCATCCATCTATCCATCCACACGTACTTCATGCCCCCTCTAAAATAATGGGTTCATGACACCCCCGAGGGCAATGGCTGTGAAATTGTGTGGGTGGTGGCGGTGAAGGGGTTTGTGGGTAAAACAAATAGAATAAAGCTGTTGAGTTTGATACCCCACTGTCCTCTTTACACGAGTAGATGTGAAATGTTCTCCCAACGATTTTCCCTGTGTGCTTAATGGCCCACTTTCACAGTCTCCAACCATCCTCTCTGTCTGTCTCTCTACGCAGCGTGACAGAGTGACCTGGGGCTGGGCCACAAAGCCGCTTCCTAAGAGCTGGAGAAAGAGCTACTTTCCTCTCAGGAGGAGAGAGCTTGAAGAGAAACATTTATTTTCAAGCTGTCACTTTGAGGATGTGGGAGGCTGAGTGTGTTCATATACTGTTAGTGGAGGGATGTTTCTTCCTTCCCACTCATATCCCATCACCCCATTTCCAAAACAAGAGGTGTACCCCCTAGCCCCCATAGTCAAGATGAAAGGACAAATCCAGACCAGTAGTCAATACCTCCTTGCTTCCATACCTCCCCCACTCGCTCCCTTCCTCCTTCTCTCACCTCCCTGTCCCCTCTCCTCCCATACCTCCCTGTCCCCTCTCCTCCCATACCTCCCTCCCTCCCTCACTCCCTCCCTCACTCCCTCCCTCCCTCACTCCCTCACTCACTCCCTCCCTCACCTCCCTGTCCCCTCTCCTCCCATACCTCCCTGTCCCCTCTCCTCCCTCACCTCCCTGTCCCCTCTCCTCCCTCACCTCCCTGTCCCCTCTCCTCCCATACCTCCCTCCCTCCCTGTCCCCTCTCCTCCCTCACCTCCCTGTCCCCTCCCTGTCCCCTCTCCTCCCTAACCTCCCTGGCCCCTCTCCTCCCTCACCTCCCTGTCCCCTCTCCTCCCATACCTCCCTCCCTCCCATACCTCCCTCCCTCCCTCCTTCCCTCACCTCCCATACCTCCCTGTCTCCTCTCCCCCCTCACTCCCTCACCTCCTTGTCTCCTCTCCCCCCTCCCTCACCTCCCTGTCCCCTCTCCTCCCATACCTCCCAGTCTCCTCTCCTCTCCTCTCCTCTCCTCTCCTCTCCTCCCTCCCTCCCTCCCTCCCTCCCTCCCTCCCTCCCTCCCTCCCTCCCTCCCTCCCTCCCTCCCTCCCATACCACCCCATCTACCTCTGTGCCAGTTCCCATTACCTCAGAGATTTCAGCGAACTGCGTGTTGGCCTGACAGCACTTCTCAGCCGTCTCCACAGCAACCTCGTAGTTGTCCACAAAGGCCCGGTAAACTCCCAGCTGGCTGGCCTGTTGAATGGACGGGAAGGGTGCGAGAGAGGACAAAATACAAAAGCCACATTAAAACACAGTCACCACTTTCCATAGCCCATATTTACCAAAACAGGCCTTCTGTTTGCATTGCTGTTTTGGGGGAAAGAAGGACATGTTGGCATAATCACAACATGAGAAATGGCAGCTACAACTCAACAACAGAGTTCACCATAATGAGTGGAGAAAAAAAATGTGTTTGGGACACAGTTCGACAGACGGGGCAATGTCATCATCGCCACAGGAAACACCAGCGTTTCCGTGGCGCAGTCCCGGCCTACGGCTGTTGCCATGGTAGCGGCGGAGTGGAGGCCTACGCTGGGGTGAGTAATGAGTGTCCTGGGTAACAGTTGCTGTAAAAACACATTTGAAAATCTCATTCAGCCGTCCTAACTCCTTGAAACTCTGCCCGTCAGTAACACTATCCATCTCCTTAGCGCTCAACTGCCCAATCCATTCTCCTGAATACAAGCCTGACAGCAATGGATGAAGAGGGGGGTAGAGTGTGTAATGACGAGAGAGGGGGCAACAGAGGCAAATGCAAAAATGTTTTACACACACACACCAACACACGTACGAACACACACACACACACACAGCTACACACACAGCACCAAGGTAGCTTAGTGTGCCCCTGAAGAATAGTCTACAAGAACACAGTGTTCAGGACACAATATGCTTCTCTACTTCACCTTAGCACTGGTCCACCTGCACCTGCTCATGAATATCTCCAGGTCATTGTACGTAGATGACAGACAGCAGGCTGCCAGCGGCTGCCAGAACCTGTTCCTAAAAACCTTCTCCTTTCTTTACTTTCTAGCATCACCTATGAGCTCATCCCATTCCCACACATTATCATCCTGGCGTGACCCCTGACCTTTACAGTATTTCCTGTCCCCTGGAGTCACGCTGAGACAATCGATTTTGTCCCACAGTCGAAAGAAACCCACGTTTTTCCAGGAGCTGCTAGAAGTTGAAGCGGTAAGCAATTTTCCCCCACCAAGCAATCCTATCCCCACTGCGTCTGAGTCCTGCCTCGGGCCAGAATAAATCTGCACCACAGTGGACAGGAATTCAGAGCGTGACAATCCCACTATGGGCGGGGAGGAGCCGGAATGGCGGTAATAGCGCTGCAGACAAGGAGCAGTTGGAGCCGTTCGACACACACAGTTGCTGGCTGGCTGTATGGTGATGTAAGATGATGAGTGCAACCGCATGGTTGGGATGCTTTTCTTATCTAGCACAGACTGGGAGGATGATGTCATCAACAGCACAAGAATGGACTCATAACATGTATGTCGGTGTACATATTGTATATTCTGTGTGTAAAGATGCTACAGGATTACTCTTGAAATTCCCCATTCATATGCACCTATCCTAGATAAAGAAAAGTCTCCATGGTGTATTCATAGACCTATATAAGAAACAGCAGAGAGGACTGTACCATTAGGGGAAAACAGTACAGTGTATTATTTAGCCCCATTTTGGGGCTTTAAGGGAGTGTGAGAATACTTCTCTCTTGACACCCGCTCTCATAACCTGTCATTAACCTTTTTTCATTTTTTCCCCCCTTCTTTCTGGTAGTGATGAGCTGTTACTTTTCCTCCGGCTGCCTGTCTGTTACAGAGACTTCACAGACAGGGGGAGACAGCTCTATCAGAGAGACTCAGCCTAAATCTGCTAGCTGCTCCCCTCACCCACTCTCCTCCATCCTCTCCCCTCACCCACTCTCCTCCATCCTCTCCCTTCACCCACTCTCCTCCATCCTCCCCCCTCACCCACTCTCCTCCATCCTCCCCCCTCACCCTCTCTCCTCCATCCTCTCCCCTCACCCACACTCCTCCCTCCTCTCCTCTCTTCTCATCCTCTCTCCTCCATCCTCTCCCCTCACCCACTCTCCTCCCTCCTCTCCTCTCTTCTCCTCCTCTCTCCTTCATCCTCTCCCCTCACCCACTCTCCTCCCTCCCCTCCTCTCTTCTCATCCTCTCTTGCTCCCCTCCTCCACCCTAAATGGCTGTCATGTAAGGAGAGTTTTCCTGCGGTGTTGGCATCTTCTTCCCCTGATGTCTGGCGAGAGGAATTGGGGGAAAGATGTATTTTGTTATGAGGGAGATAAAGAGATTGATAGAGAAAGGCAGAACGAAAAAGAGATAGAGAGAGGAACTAACGGACTGCTCCTCTACTGTAGCCTACAACCTTTGAATCCATGTGGCTCCTCTTTCAACGCTTGTCTGCTGGGAGACGCAAAACGCAGCCGTTGATGCCACTGCTTATCATAGCAGACACAGACAAGAGAGATGGAGTAGAAAAACGAACAATTAATAAATAAATGCAGAAAAGGATTCCGGCGTGTGCCGCCCTGACAGTATTACAGACAAATGAAATAGTCATTGTTCAGGCCTCCGGGGAGAGCGGGCTTTGTGAAGATAATTGGAGGGAAGAGAGAGAGAAAAGTCCCCTAACGCTCAGTGTATGGCACTATTTATAGGCTGCTTCTTAGAGACATAGAGCACACAGTGTAACATTAGTCTCAGAGCTCCCTGGGTAGAAAAGACAGCATTGTGACATTCTACTTCTTCATGTGCACTGTCCTCGTACACACAGCACTCATGATAGGCTAGACTCGGGCTCTACTTCTGCAGTGACTGCATGAGCATTAGGGGGATAAACAAGTGGTTAATTCAGGGTTAATTGACCCGTTGTGAACATGATGAAATGGGCCCAGTCAGTACAGGTTTGGCTCTGGCCTCCGTGGCAGAAGCTCTCAGGTCAGGAGGAGAGAGGCTATTCCATCTGTCCCTAAAATAAGTTGCACCTCATGAGGTTGATCAATGTGATTTGATTTAACATTTCTTCCATTCAGATTACGGATGCTGCTGTGAGTTATGACACAGAGCCACACAGAACCACAGGGAGACTGTATAATGCATAAGGGTCCTGTGTCATTCTGAATGAGGCTCATGATGTCATGTTGCCATGCAGCCAGGTCCAGGGAGGGAGTCCTCTGTCATCCTGAGTCAGGCTCCAGGCTCCCACAGACACAGGGCAGGGGAACACCCCAGGGATCTGTCTTATGACCTCACCTGTTTCTGGAAGAGGTCCCCCACGCGCTGGTGGTGGCTCCACTGCTGCACCCGGGGGAGCAGGCCGTCGTAGAACTCCTTGTGGACCTCGTAGAGCTCGGGTACTTTGAAGAAGATGGTCTCGATCTGGGGGATGGTCAGCACGGGCTGGGACGTGGTGGCTGCTGCCTTCAGAGGCTTCATAGGCTGAGAGAACAGGTGACAGAAAGAGAGAGAGAGAGAGAGAGAGAGAGAGTTTGTACTGTGTGTGTGTACATGTATGTGTACATGTATGTGATACATAGAGCATTCATGGAAAGTCCTGTGTGTGTGTTCCAGCTTCTCACCAGTAGCAGTGCCTCCAGGTGGCTTAGGTAGGTCTCCTCGCTGGCTAGGATCCCAGACAGAACCCACTTCCTCATCTCCAGGCCTTTCTCTAGGTCCAACTCCGTCTGCAACAAACACAGGAAACCACTATGAAAAATTGCACACACAAGTACTGTACAGACAATGCAAACAAAACATGACCATTAGTCTGATGACAACAAAGTAGTGGGTAGAAAGAGGATCTTTACAGGGCCTTCAGAAAGTATTTATACTCCTTGACTTATTGACTTGATACAGCCAGAATTCAAAATGGATAAAAAAAAATAAAAAAACCTACACACAAAACCCCATAATGACAAAGTGAAAACATGTTTTTAGAAATGTTTGCAAATTTATTGAAAAAGAAATACAAAAATATCTAATTTACAAAAGTTAGAATCACCTTAGGCAGTGATTACAGTCGTGAACCTTTCTGGGTAGGTTTCTAAGAACTTTGCACACCTGGATTGTACAATATTTGCCCATTATTATTTCGAAAATTCTTCATGCTCTGTCATATTGGTTGTTGATCATTGCTAGACAACCATTTTTCAGGTCTTACTGTAGATTTTCAAGCAGATTTAAGTCAAAACTGTAACTTGACCACTCAGGAACATTCACTGTCTTCTTGGTAAGTCACTCCAGTGTAGATTTGTCCTTGTATTTTAAGTTATTGTCCTGCTGAAAGGTGAATTCATCTCCCAGTGTCTGGTGGAAAGCAGACTGAATCAGGTTTTCCTCTTGGATTTTGCCTGTGCTTAGCTCCATATAGAGAGTGGTACTCAGTAATGTGTTGTATTGGATTTGCCCCAAACATAACACTTCATATTAAGGACAAAAAAGTGAAATGCTTTATCACATTTTTTGCAGTATTACTTTAGTGCCTTGTTGCAAACAGGATGCAAACCTCCCTGGTCTTTGTGGTTAAATCTGTATTTGAAATGCACTGCTCGACTGATCGACTTTACAGATAATTGTATGTGTGGGGTACAGAGATGAGGTAGTCATTCAAAAATCACTATTATTGCACACAGAGTGAGTCCATGCAACTTATTATGTGATTTGCTAAGCACATTTTTACTCCTTAACGTTAGGCTTGCCATAAACAAAGGGGTTGAATACTTATTGACTCAAGACATTTCAGCTTTACATTTTTTATTAATTAGTAAAAATGTTGAAAAACATAATTCCACTTTGAAAAAATAAATAAAGTATCATTTTTAAATTCAGGCTGTAACAACAACAACATGTGGAAAAGGTCAAGGGGTGTGAATACTTTCTGAAGGCTCTGTAGTTAATAAACACTGTGGTCTAAAATACAGGAAGCCTAGTGGTTAAGAGCATTGGGCCAGTAACCAGAAAGGGCCCTGGTTCAAATCCCCGAGTCGACTAGGTATAAAATCTGTTGATGGCCTCCATAGTGGTGCAGTGGTCTAAGGCACTGCATCACAGTGTTAGCTGTGCCACCAGAGACTCTGGGTTCGAGACCAGGCTCTGTCGCAGCCGGCCGCGACCGGGAGGCCCATGGGGCGGCGCACAATTGGCCTAGCGTTGTCCAGGTTAGAGAGGGTTTGGCCGGCAGGGACATCCTTGTCTCATCGCGCACTAGCGACTCCTGTGGCGGGCCGGGCGCAGTGCGTGCTAACCAGGTCGCCAGGTGTACGGTGTTTCCTCCGACACATTGGTGCGGCTGGCTTCCGGGTTGGATGTGCGTTGTGTCAAGAAGCAGTGCGGCTTGGTTGGGTCATGTTTCGGAGGACGCACGGCTCTCGATATTCGCCTCTCCTGAGTCCGTACGGGAGTTGCAGCGATGAGACAAGACAGTAACTACTATCAATTGGATACCATGAAAAAGGGGTAACTTTTTTTTTTTTTTTTTTTTCCCCATCTGTCAATGTGCCCTTGAGCAAGGCAATTAACCCTAATTGCTCCTGTAAATGCAGCTTTGTTTTTAAAGAAGCCATTGTTCTCACATTCTTCCAGGACAACCAAACCTCACTAGAGAGTAACAACATTCAACATGCGGCCAACGGAAATCTTTGGGTCGTCTAGCCTAACCAAGGAACCTAAAATAACTGACAGTCAGTATTTCCCATGGGATGTAGGTTGGTCTCTTAAAATGGCCAAGACAGAGGACAGGCATGGCAGGAGGTGTAGCTAACCCTCAGGCTACAAGACAGAGGAGATGAGAGACAGAGAGCAGAGCAGGCCATGGCTGGGCCAGGTAGGCAGGTCCTCTCCTGGGTCTGGGATATCCAACCCAGACGTCTGGTTCAATAAGCTGAACTAAAGCTATCTGTACCCAGCTATTTCAGAGCACAACCTGGGGCTCCTTGGAAAGAGAGACACTGAGTGGAGGGAGGGAGGGGTAAACACAATGCTCCCTCAGGTATGTGTGTCTGTCTGTGTGTCTGTCTGTGTGTTTCCCCATGCCAGATGGGCGCACTACAAGGTGCCCTATATCGTCAGACAGTGAGAGAGAGAGAGTGGAAAAACGATTTATTTACAAATGCCATAGGAGAAATAATAAGTCCCCACATGTAGAAATGCAGGCTGTGTGTTTAAGGGGGGGTAAATGAGCCTTAAACTCCTGCCTCCGTGGCCACTGAACAGGTAGTGGAAGCAGCAGATGTCAGTAAGAGTCTCAGTGGAACTACAGGGGTCCCGACTCACTGATGGAATCCATTACCTAGAGGTCTGTGCTGTGGACTCCATTACCCATATGTCTGTGCTGTGGACTCCATTACCCATATGTCTGTGCTGTGGACTCCATTACCCATATGTCTGTGCTGTGGACTCCATTACCCATATGTCTGTGCTGTGCATCGCTCTGCTTCTTGGTTCTTATACAACAAGCCGTTTCTGCTTCCATACTAGAGTAGAGTGTTAGAAGAGAAGAGAATATGAAGCCTTTCTAAGTGACAACAGTATGTACGCGTTGGATGTTTGGAACAGCTACATGTCTGACAGGTGACAGACCACCGATCTCACCTGAAGAAGATCCACAGATTGAATCTAATATTTTTCTGATCTGCGTTGAATCTTTATCTAACTCTGGAGGCCAGACAGGGCAAAAGCCTGAGGGACACTGCTTGATAACAGAAATGATCAGATAAAAGTGAATGAAAGAGAAAAATGAATGTGAAACCTCTCAGAGATATAATGGGCCCAGCCAGCCAACGTTTCCATTGTGGAGGTAAGCAAGTGTGTATTCATTCATTGCTCAGCCCCAGACTCAACTCTCCTCCTCAGGGGGCCCCTCGCATCTCCAGACTATCATCTTTTATTTATCGCCGTAGCAACAACTAATGAGCCCCTCTCAGAATTCAGATGTGTAGAGACTGAGGGAGTCTGGTCCTGGGCCTATAACTCAACTGATCACTCCAACACTGTGCGTGTGTGTGTGCATGCGTGCGTGTGTGGGTGTGCGTGTGGTGTGTGTTTGCGTGCATGCATAGTAAACAAATCTATATGGGAAGCACGCACCCAAAGTCAGTCTATAGTAACTGTGTGTACCTTGACTTCATGTATCATTCTTAACACAAGCTAAATACCACATGGATGGATTCATGGTCACTACTGATTTGTTTAAGTAGGTCTAAGTCTAATTGCGCTGTGGAAATACACCGTAAGGCATACCAACAGTTATTATCGTGTATGTAAGAAGATGGCCTAATAACTGAGGACATTGAGAGAAACATTCAAAGCCAGGTAGGAGGCGATCGTGGGCGGAGAAGCTTGTCTCGTTTTATATAACTCCTGTTCACTTTCATTTCTCACATTTCTTCTGAACATCAACATCATCCCTCTCTCTATCACTGAAGCGTTAAGCAGACCGTTTCTCTTCTCTCTCTCTTCGCTCTGTTCCCAAAACACTTGGTGTAATGTGAAATCTTAACATCTCTGAATAATCTTGTTCTCTAAAGGAGTGAGTTATTGTACTGTAATACTTTGCAAGACTCTGGGGGAGATAGCAGGATCAAACGGTGGTGACTCACTCTGCAGTGTGGGCGAGCTGCTGAACCCGGGGGTATCAAGGACGGAGGGGGGGTATCAAGGACGGTGTAACGGCAGATTTCCTCCTCTTCATCTGAAGAGGAGTAAGGATCGGACCAAGATGCGGCGTGGTAAGTGTCCATAATGTTTATTTTAAAAAACAAACTGAACACTAAGAATACAAAAACAATAAACGATGATGTGAATAACCAAACCGAAACAGTACCGTGTGGCGACAGACACGGAAACAAACACCCACCTACCAACAGTGAAACCCAAACTAAGTATGATTCTGAATCAGAGACAACTAACAACACCTGCCTCTGATTGAGAACCATACTAGGCCATAGAAAACATAGAAACACAAAACATAGACTGCCCACCCCAACTCCCGCCCTGACCATACAAAATAAAGACAAAACAAAGGAAATAAAGGTCAGAATGTGACAGACGGACATCATTGCATTTTGGAGGCGACTACTGAAAAACAACAGTGTGCACAAATCTGTCTATGTGTGGTGCTGCTGTATGGATTTTGACTGCAATATTTTTAGCTTGCCTAGTTAAAAAAAAGGTTAAATAAATCCCCACAAATAAATTAAAAATATATATAAAAAATAGCTGGAGCTCTCTCTCTGCTAACACTACAGTAACAGGTTTACTCAGGGAGTGGGTCTCTAAATACAGGAGTTTACTCAGGGAGTGGGTCTCTAAATACAGGAGTTTACTCAGGGAGTGGGTCTCTAAATACAGGAGTTTACTCAGGGAGTGGGTCTCTAAATACAGGAGTTTACTCAGGGAGTGGGCCTCTAAATACAGGAGTTTACTCAGGGAGTGGGTCTCTAAATACAGGAGTTTACTCAGGGAGTGGGTCTCTAAATACAGGAGTTTACACAGGGAATGGGCCTCTAAATACAGGAGTTTACTCAGGGAGTGGGCCTCTAAATACAGGAGTTTACTCAGGGAGTGGGCCTCTAAATACAGGAGTTTACTCAGGGAGTGGGCCTCTAAATACAGGAGTTTACTCAGGGAGTGGGCCTCTAAATACAGGAGTTTACTCAGGGAGTGGGTCTCTAAATACAGGAGTTTACTCAGGGAGTGGGCCTCTAAATACAGGAGTTTACTCAGGGAGTGGGTCTCTAAATACAGGAGTTTACTCAGGGAGTGGGTCTCTAAATACAGGAGTTTACACAGGGAATGGGCCTCTAAATACAGGAGTTTACTCAGGGAGTGGGCCTCTAAATACAGGAGTTTACTCAGGGAGTGGGCCTCTAAATACAGGAGTTTACTCAGGGAGTGGGCCTCTAAATACAGGAGTTTACTCAGGGAGTGGGCCTCTAAATACAGGAGTTTACTCAGGGAGTGGGCCTCTAAATACAGGAGTTTACTCAGGGAGTGGGCCTCTAAATACAGGAGTTTACTCAGGGAGTGGGCCTCTAAATACAGGAGTTTACTCAGGGAGTGGGCCTCTAAATACAGGAGTTTACTCAGGGAGTGGGTCTCTAAATACAGGAGTTTACTCAGGGAGTGGGCCTCTAAATACAGGAGTTTACTCAGGGAGTGGGTCTCTAAATACAGGAGTTTACTCAGGGAGTGGGTCTCTAAATACAGGAGTTTACTCAGGGAGTGGGTCTCTAAATACAGGAGTTTACTCAGGGAGTGGGTCTCTAAATACAGGAGTTTACTCAGGGAGTGGGTCTCTAAATACAGGAGTTTACTCAGGGAGTGGGTCTCTAAATACAGGAGTTTACTCAGGGAGTGGGCCTCTAAATACAGGAGTTTACTCAGGGAGTGGGTCTCTAAATACAGGAGTTTACTCAGGGAGTGGGCCTCTAAATACAGGAGTTTACTCAGGGAGTGGGCCTCTAAATACAGGAGTTTACTCAGGGAGTGGGCCTCTAAATACAGGAGTTTACTCAGGGAGTGGGCCTCTAAATACAGGAGTTTACTCAGGGAGTGGGCCTCTAAATACAGGAGTTTACTCAGGGAGTGGGCCTCTAAATACAGGAGTTTACTCAGGGAGTGGGTCTCTAAATACAGGAGTTTACTCAGGGAGTGGACTCTAAATACAGGAGTTTACTCAGGGAGTGGACTCTAAATACAGGAGTTTACTCAGGGAGTGGGTCTCTAAATACAGGAGTTTACTCAGGGAATGGGACTCTAAATATAGGATTTTACTCAGGGAGTGGGCCTCTAAATACAGGAGTTTACTCGGGGAGTGGGTCTCTAAATACAGGAGTTTACTCAGGGAGTGGGTCTCTAAATACTGGAGTTTAGTCAGGGAGTGGGTCTCTAAATACAGGAGTTTACTCAGGGAGTGGGCCTCTAAATACAGGAGTTTACTCAGGGAGTGGGCCTCTAAATACAGGAGTTTACTCAGGGAGTGGGTCTCTAAATACAGGAGTTTACTCAAGGAGTGGGCCTCTAAATACAGGAGTTTGGTCAGCAAATGTCACTCAATCCCTGCAATACCAAATCCATCACACTTTGTGTACAGTGAGAGTGTGTGTGTGTCTGTGTATGCTTATTAAAACCGCCCAGGGACTCCCCATTTATTGGCAGATTCAACCATCAATCAATTTGACAAGCACTCTGTCTGCTACTGAGGCGATGCAGGGGTGGGTCACAGGCCTTACTTTATTACCACTGATGTGATTACTTCCTCCAGGAGAGAGAGACTGCAGTACAGTGATGTGATTACTTCCTCCAGGAGAGAGACACTGCAGTACAGTGATGTGATTACTTCCTCCAGGAGAGAGAGACTGTAGTACAGTGATGTGATTACTTCCTCCAAGGAGAGAGACACTGCAGTATGGTGCATTTACAACAACACACACTAACATAGCACCAGTCTAACCCAATCAGTGAGGTGTACACACACACACCTATCGCAAGGTAATCCCATTACAAAAATGGCAATATAATGTCACTAAGGTAGTATGGCTTATTGATGAAGATAATAAGCTATTATACTATAGATCGATTGGAGGGGGGGGGGGGGTTCTCTCTTCATGGTAACCTATGAGGAGAACGAGGCTTCAGAGATAAGTGTCTATGTTTCTTCATGGCAGGCTGTGATGGAGGGCCAGAGGTGATAGAACAGAGTAGGAGAGATATGAGGAGCTTCCTGGGGTGATTGGGAGGTTACCTTTGTGACAAAGACTAAACGGGGGGGGGGGGGGACTCACCGACTTGGAGGACTCAAGGGATCCGGAGGAGAGGGTGTCTCGGCTGCTACGGCTCTTGGAGCTGAGGTGTGGCGAAGAGGAGGGCGAATCGTCGATGTAGGGCAGGATGTCATGGTGGCGCCTCTGCTCTTCCGCACGGTCCGCATCGTACCCGTAAGTGGGAGGGGTCCCCGTGAATGGACCATCTGTGAATGACAAAGCATTTGTGATCATGTTGTTGAGTATAAGGGTAACTATCCTGGAATAGATATTTCTGTTTCTAGTCTAAATCCCTTCAAGACCAGGAGGATGAGTACAGTGGAGAGTTCTGGGAAGTGTGTGTGTAATGCTGGGGGGGTGGGGGCATCCGTGTCACAATGTCATTGACCTTTTGGTCAACCCCCAAAGAGAGCTGTCCATGGTTCATGTGTTCTGACTCTGACAGGATGGACGTTTTACTCTCTCAAGTTCACACCACACAGTAAGCATTGTGTCTGCATTTACAGTGCCATGCGAAAGTATTCGGCCCCCTTGAACTTTGCGACCTTTTGCCACATTTCAGGCTTCAAACATAAAGATATACAACTGTATTTTTTTGTGAAGAATCAACAACAAGTGGGACACAATCATGAAGTGGAACGACATTTATTGGATATTTCAAACTTTTTTAACAAATCAAAAACTGAAAAATTGGGCGTGCAAAATTATTCAGCCCCCTTAGGTTAATACTTTGTAGCGCTACCTTTTGCTGCGATTACAGCTGTAAGTCGCTTGGGGTATGTCTCTATCAGTTTTGCACATCGAGAGTCTGAATTTTTTTCCCATTCCTCCTTGCAAAACAGCTCGAGCTCAGTGAGGTTGGATGGAGAGCATTTGTGAACAGCAGTTTTCAGTTCTTTCCACAGATTATCGATTGGATTCAGGTCTGGACTTTGACTTGGCCATTCTAACACCTGGATATGTTTATTTTTGAACCATTCCATTGTAGATTTTGCTTTATGTTTTGGATCATTGTCTTGTTGGAAGACAAATCTCCGTCCCAGTCTCAGGTCTTTTGCAGACTCCATCAGGTTTTCTTCCAGAATGGTCCTGTATTTGGCTCCATCCATCTTCCCATCAATTTTAACCATCTTCCCTGTCCCTGCTGAAGAAAAGCAGGCCCAAACCATGATGCTGCCACCACCATGTTTGACAGTGGGGATGGTGTGTTCAGTGTGATGAGCTGTGTTGCTTTTACGCCAAACATAACGTTTTGCATTGTTGCCAAAAAGTTTAATTTTGGTTTCATCTGACCAGAGCACCTTCTTCCACATGTTTGGTGTGTCTCCCAGGTGGCTTGTGGCAAACTTTAAACGACACTTTTTATGGATATCTTTAAGAAATGGCTTTCTTCTTGCCACTCTTCCATAAAGGCCAGATTTGTGTATATACGACTGATTGTTGTCCTATGGACAGAGTCTCCCACCTCAGCTGTAGATCTCTGCAGTTCATCCAGAGTGATCATGGGCCTCTTGGCTGCATCTCTGATCAGTCTTCTCCTTGTATGAGCTGAAAGTTTAGAGGGACGGCCAGGTCTTGGTAGATTTGCAGTGGTCTGATACTCCTTCCATTTCAATATTATCGCTTGCACAGTGCTCCTTGGGATGTTTAAAGCTTGGTTAATCTTTTTGTATCCAAATCCGGCTTTAAACTTCTTCACAACAGTATCTCGGACCTGCCTGGTGTGTTCCTTGTTCTTCATGATGCTCTCTGCGCTTTTAACGGACCTCTGAGACTATCACAGTGCAGGTGCATTTATACGGAGACTTGATTACACACAGGTGGATTGTATTTATCATCATTAGTCATTTAGGTCAACATTGGATCATTCAGAGATCCTCACTGAACTTCTGGAGAGAGTTTGCTGCACTGAAAGGGGCTGAATAATTTTGCACGCCCAATTTTTCAGTTTTTGATTTGTTAAAAAAGTTTGAAATATCCAATAAATGTCGTTCCACTTCATGATTGTGTCCCACTTGTTGTTGATTCTTCACAAAAAAATACAGTTTTATATCTTTATGTTTGAAGCCTGAAATGTGGCAAAAGGTCGCAAAGTTCAAGGGGGCCGAATACTTTCGCAAGGCACTGTACATGAGCTCAACCTCCCTCCACTGGAAACGGCAGCCAGGGACTGAGTGGACGGTCGGGGGCCAAACAATAGATTGAATTTGAAAAGAACAATCATTTTACACCTTGATTTCATTCAATTCGTGGGAAAACTTGCAAACATATTTCTAATTCAACTAATTTTTGGGTGAATTCCTGGTGATTTTACAGTATTGTTTTTTACCTAAAAACCTCCACACTGACATACTGTGTGTGACATTTTTCTATTTCCTTACTCATGGTTTTAAAGCCATTTCTCTCTCTCTCCCCTCTGTCTGTCTGTGTGCCCACTGCCCACTGTACCCAAGGCCTACTGCCCATAGTGACCGTGCCGCTGCTGCCAACCGTCCTGCGGAGCATGCTAGCAGGCCATGCCAGGTGAGGCCAGGGGACAACTGAGGGACTGTCTGAGGATGGGTACACTGCCTGCCAGGTGTCTGCTCGGTGCCCCATGCCAAGGGCCATTAAGACAGTCTCTCCATAGATAGACACTACCAAAGTATCCATCACCAAAGTGTGCACCATAGGAACACTCAGAGTCTGTGTAGAGTAAAGTAGTAGCCACAACCAATACTGCTTACAAGACCATAAAAGACCACTCTGTATCTATCTAACTGCAGCAAAAGGGAGATCTAGTGGTGGAGGGGCAAACAAGGCAAAAAGGCACGTTAAGAGTAACATCATTGTTTATATTGATTTAGGACTAAAGTACAACCACTCAAGATTCAAAGGCTTACACAGTATATTCAGTATACATGAACTAGGTCAACCTGGGAGGTATTTCCCTCATTTATGCTGGCTGCAGGGAACACACTATCTCTAAGACAGCCCCTCTAGCCCACACAGGGTCTACAGTACAGTTACAGGTCAGCTGTGAGGGCACTGTGCTATAGGTGCTGGCTGTAGGGAACACATTATCTCTAAGACAGCCCCTCTAGCCCACACAGGGTCTACAGTACAGTAACAGGTCAGCTGTGAGGGCACTGTGCTATAGGTGCTGGCTGCAGGGAACACAGTATCTCTAAGACAGCCCCTCTAGCCCACACAGGGTCTACAGTACAGTAACAGGTCAGCTGTGAGGGCATTGTGCTATAGGTGCTGGATGCAGGGAACACAGTATCTCTAAGACAGCCCCTCTAGCCCAGACAGGGTCTACAGTACAGTAACAGCCCCTCTAGCCCAGACAGGGTCTACAGTACAGTAACAGCCCCTCTAGCCCAGACAGGGTCTACAGTACAGTAACAGCCCCTCTAGCCCAGGCAGGGTCTACAGTACAGTAACAGCCCCTCTAGCCCAGACAGGGTCTACAGTACAGTAACAGCCCCTCTAGCCCAGACAGGGTCTACAGTACAGTAACAGCCCCTCTAGCCCAGACAGGGTCTACAGTACAGTAACAGCCCCTCTAGCCCAGACAGGGTCTACAGTACAGTAACAGCCCCTCTAGCCCAGATAGGTCTACAGTACAGTAACAACCCCTCTAGCCCAGACAGGGTCTACAGTACAGTAACAACCCCTCTAGCCCAGACAGGGTCTACAGTACAGTAACAACCCCTCTAGCCCAGACAGGGTCTACAGTACAGTAACAGCCCCTCTAGCCCAGACAGGGTCTACAGTACAGTAACAGCCCCTCTAGCCCAGACAGGGTCTACAGTACAGTAACAGCCCCTCTAGCCCAGACAGGGTCTACAGTACAGTAACAACCCCTCTAGCCCAGGCAGGGTCTACAGTACAGTAACAGCCCCTCTAGCCCAGACAGGGTCTACAGTACAGTAACAACCCCTCTAGCCCAGACAGGGTCTACAGTACAGTAACAGCCCCTCTAGCCCAGACAGGGTCTACAGTACAGTAACAGCCCCTCTAGCCCAGACAGGGTCTACAGTACAGTAACAGCCCCTCTAGCCCAGACAGGGTCTACAGTACAGTAACAACCCCTCTAGCCCAGACAGGGTCTACAGTACAGTAACAACCCCTCTAGCCCAGACAGGGTCTACAGTACAGTAACAACCCCTCTAGCCCAGACAGGGTCTACAGTACAGTAACAACCCCTCTAGCCCAGACAGGGTCTACAGTACAGTAACAACCCCTCTAGCCCAGACAGGGTCTACAGTACAGTAACAACCCCTCTAGCCCAGACAGGGTCTACAGTACAGTAACAACCCCTCTAGCCCAGACAGGGTCTACAGTACAGTAACAGCCCCTCTAGCCCAGACAGGGTCTACAGTACAGTAACAACCCCTCTAGCCCAGACAGGGTCTACAGTACAGTAACAACCCCTCTAGCCCAGACAGGGTCTACAGTACAGTAACAACCCCTCTAGCCCAGACAGGGTCTACAGTACAGTAACAGCCCCTCTAGCCCAGACAGGGTCTACAGTACAGTAACAGCCCCTCTAGCCCAGACAGGGTCTACAGTACAGTAACAGCCCCTCTAGCCCAGACAGGGTCTACAGTACAGTAACAACCCCTCTAGCCCAGACAGGGTCTACAGTACAGTAACAGCCCCTCTAGCCCAGACAGGGTCTACAGTACAGTAACAACCCCTCTAGCCCAGACAGGGTCTACAGTACAGTAACAGCCCCTCTAGCCCAGACAGGGTCTACAGTACAGTAACAACCCCTCTAGCCCAGACATGGTCTACAGTACAGTAACAGCCCCTCTAGCCCAGACAGGGTCTACAGTACAGTAACAACCCCTCTAGCCCAGACAGGGTCTACAGTACAGTAACAGCCCCTCTAGCCCAGACAGGGTCTACAGTACAGTAACAGCCCCTCTAGCCCAGACAGGGTCTACAGTACAGTAACAACCCCTCTAGCCCAGACAGGGTCTACAGTACAGTAACAACCCCTCTAGCCCAGACAGGGTCTACAGTACAGTAACAACCCCTCTAGCCCAGACAGGGTCTACAGTACAGTAACAACCCCTCTAGCCCAGACAGGGTCTACAGTACAGTAACAACCCCTCTAGCCCAGACAGGGTCTACAGTACAGTAACAGCCCCTCTAGCCCAGACAGGGTCTACAGTACAGTAACAACCCCTCTAGCCCAGACAGGGTCTACAGTACAGTAACAGCCCCTCTAGCCCAGACAGGGTCTACAGTACAGTAACAACCCCTCTAGCCCAGACAGGGTCTACAGTACAGTAACAACCCCTCTAGCCCAGACAGGGTCTACAGTACAGTAACAACCCCTCTAGCCCAGACAGGGTCTACAGTACAGTAACAGCCCCTCTAGCCCAGACAGGGTCTACAGTACAGTAACAGCCCCTCTAGCCCAGACAGGGTCTACAGTACAGTAACAGCCCCTCTAGCCCAGACAGGGTCTACAGTACAGTAACAGCCCCTCTAGCCCAGACAGGGTCTACAGTACAGTAACAACCCCTCTAGCCCAGACAGGGTCTACAGTACAGTAACAGCCCTTCTAGCCCAGTGAGTCAGTCTCTTTCTCTTTCTGAACAGATCCTCCATTTGTCTCCTGGCAGGCTCCACAGCTGCAACCATACTCATTCTGGTCACACCCAGGCTCACGCTTCCTTCCAAACCTCCTCTCCTCTCTAATTCCCCCAACAGTCCCCGCTGGCAAGGGATCCACCATCAATAATACACACCCAGGCTCACGCTTCCTTCCAAACCTCCTCTCCTCTCTAATTCCCCCAACAGTCCCCGCTGGCAAGGGATCCACCATCAATAATACACACCCAGGCTCACGCTTCCTTCCAAACCTCCTCTCCTCTCTAATTCCCCCAACAGTCCCCGCTGGCAAGGGATCCACCATCAATAATACACACCCAGGCTCACGCTTCCTTCCAAACCTCCTCTCCTCTCTAATTCCCCCAACAGTCCCCGCTGGCAAGGGATCCACCATCAATAATACACACCCAGGCTCACGCTTCCTTCCAAACCTCCTCTCCTCTCTAATTCCCCCAACAGTCCCCGCTGGCAAGGGATCCACCATCAATAATACACACACATACTCACGCACAAGCCCCTGCCCCCATCTCCCCATCTCTCAAAAAGTCCACTTATGTTCTTCCTGGAGCTATTGGCAGAGGACAATCCAACCATCGCCAACTGATGGCATCCCTAAGTCTAAATATTGCTGTTACATTGCACACCCTTCAATGTTTTGTCATAATTACGTAACATTCTGGCAAATTAGTTCGCAATGAGCCAGGCAGCCCAAACTGTTGCATATACCCTGACTCTGTGTGCATTGAACGCAAGAGAAGTGACACAATTTCACCTGGTTAATATTGCTAACCTGGATGTATTTTAGCTAAATATGCAGGTTTAAAAATATATACTTCTGTGTATTGATTTTAAGAAAGGCATTGATGTTTATGGTTAGGTACACGTTGGAGCAACGACAGTCCTTTTTCGCGAATGCGCACCGCATCGATTATATGCAATGCAGGATACGCTAGATAAACTAGTAATATCATCAACCATGTGTAGTTATAACTATTGATTATAATTGATTGATTGTTTTTTATAAGATACGTTTAATGCTAGCTAGCAACTTACCTTGGCTTCTTACTGCATTTGCGTAACAGGCAGGCTCCTCGTGAGGCAGGTGGTTAGAGCGTTGGACTAGTTAACCGTAAGGTTGCAAGATTGAATCCCTGAGCTGACAATATAAAAATCTGTCGTTCTGCCCCTGAACAAGGCAGTTAACCCACCGTTCCTAGGCCGTCATTGAAAGTAAGAATGTGTTCTTAACTGACTACCTCGTTAAATAAAGTTGTAAAAATATTAATACATTTTTTTTTTTAATCGGCAAAATCGGCGTCCAAAAATACCGATTTCCGATTGTTATGAAAACTTGAAATCGGCCCTAATTAATCGTCCGTTCTGATTAATCGGTTGACCTCTAGTGTGTAGGAGACCTCTGTAACTAGAGTGTGAAGGAGACCTCTGTAACTAGAGTGTGAAGGAGCCCTCTGTAACTAGATTGTGAAGGAGACCCACTGTAAATAGAGCGTGAAGGAGACCTCTGTAACTACAGTGTGAAGGAGACCTCTGTAACTAGAGTGTGAAGGAGACATCTGTAACTAGAGTGTGAAGGAGCCCTCTGTAACTAGATTGTGAAGGAGACCCACTGTAACTAGAGTGTGAAGGAGCCCTCTGTAACTAGATTGTGAAGGAGACCCACGGTAACTAGAGCGTGAAGGAGACCTCTGTAACTACAGTGTGAAGGAGACCTCTGTAACTAGAGTGTGAAGGAGACCTCTGTAACTAGAGCGTGAAGGAGACCTCTGTAACTAGAGTGTGAAGGAGACCTCTGTAACTAGAGTGCGAAGGAGACCTCTGTAACTAGAGCGTGAAGGAGGCCTCTGTAACTAGAGTGTGAAGGAGACCTCTGTAACTAGAGCGTGAAGGAGACCTCTGTAACTAGAGCGTGAAGGAGACCTCTGTAACTAGAGCGTGAAGGAGACCTCTGTAACTAGAGCGTGAAGGAGACCTCTGTAACTAGAGCGTGAAGAAGACCTCTGTAACTAGAGTGTGAAGGAGGCCTCTGTAACTAGAGTGTGGAGACCTCTGTAACTAGAGTGTGAAGGAGGCCTCTGTAACTAGAGTGTGGAGACCTCTGTAACTAGAGTGCGAAGGAGACCTCTGTAATTAGAGCGTGAAGGAGGCCTCTGTAACTAGAGTGTGAAGGAGACTTCTGTAACTAGAGTGTGAAGGAGGCCTCTGTAACTAGAGCGCGAAGGAGACCTCTGTAACTAGAGCGTAAAGGAGACCTCTGTAACTAGAGCGTGAAGGAGACCTCTGTAACTAGAGCGTGAAGGAGACCTCTGTAACTAGAGCGTGAAGGAGACCTCTGTAACTAGAGCGTGAAGGAGACCTCTGTAACTAGAGCGTGAAAGAGACCTCTGTAACTAGAGCGTGAAGGAGACCTCTGTAACTAGAGCGTGAAGGAGACCTCTGTAACTAGAGCGTGAAGGAGACCTCTGTAACTAGAGCGTGAAGGAGACCTCTGTAACTAGAGCGCGAAGGAGACCTCTGTAACTAGAGCGTGAAGGAGACCTCTGTAACTAGAGCGTGAAAGAGACCTCTGTAACTAGAGCGTGAAGGAGACCTCTGTAACTAGAGCGTGAAGGAGACCTCTGTAACTAGAGCGTGAAGGAGACTTCTGTAATTAGAGCGTGAAGGGGACCTCTGTAACTAGAGTGTGAAGGAGACCTCTGTAACTAGAGCGTGAAGGAGACCTCTGTAACTAGAGCGTGAAGGAGACCTCTGTAACTAGAGCGTGAAGGAGACCTCTGTAACTAGAGCGTGAAGGAGACCTCTGTAACTAGAGCGTGAAAGAGACCTCTGTAACTAGAGCGTGAAGGAGACCTCTGTAACTAGAGCGTGAAGGAGACCTCTGTAACTAGAGCGTGAAGGAGACCTCTGTAACTAGAGCGTGAAGGAGACCTCTGTAACTAGAGCGTGAAGGAGACCTCTGTAACTAGAGCGTGAAGGAGACCTCTGTAACTAGAGCGTGAAAGAGACCTCTGTAACTAGAGCGTGAAGGAGACCTCTGTAACTAGAGCGTGAAGGAGACCTCTGTAACTAGAGCGTGAAGGAGACTTCTGTAATTAGAGCGTGAAGGGGACCTCTGTAACTAGAGTGTGAAGGAAACCTCTGTAACTAGAGCGTGAAGGAGACCTCTGTAACTAGAGCGTGAAGTATCCCTCTGTAACTAGAGTGTGAAGGAGACCTCTGTAACTAGAGTGTGAAGGAGACCTCTGTAACTAGAGCGCGAAGGAGACCTCTGTAACTAGAGCGTAAAGGAGACCTCTGTAACTAGAGTGTGGAGACCTCTGTAACTAGAGCGTGAAGGAGACCTCTGTAACTAGAGCGTGAAGGAGACCTCTGTAACTAGAGTGTGAAAGAGACCTCTGTAACTAGAGCGTGAAGGAGACCTCTGTAACTAGAGCGTGAAGGAGACCTCTGTAACTAGAGCGTGAAGGAGACCTCTGTAACTAGAGCGTGAAGGAGACCTCTGTAACTAGAGCGTGAAGGAGACCTCTGTAACTAGAGCGTGAAGGAGACCTCTGTAACTAGAGCGTGAAGAAGACCTCTGTAACTAGAGCGTGAAGGAGGCCTCTGTAACTAGAGTGTGGAGACCTCTGTGACTAGAGTGTGAAGGAGACCTCTGTGACTAGAGTGTGAAGGAGACCTCTGTAACTAGAGTGTGAAGGAGACCTCTGTAACTAGAGCGCGAAGGAGACCTCTGTAACTAGAGCGTAAAGGAGACCTCTGTAACTAGAGCGTGAAGGAGACCTCTGTAACTAGAGCGTGAAGGAGACCTCTGTAACTAGAGCATGAAGGAGACCTCTGTAACTAGAGCGTGAAAGAGACCTCTGTAACTAGAGCGTGAAGGAGACCTCTGTAACTAGAGTGTGAAGGAGGCCTCTGTAACTAGAGTGTGAAGGAGACCTCTGTAACTAGAGTGCAAAGGAGACCTCTGTAACTAGAGCGTGAAGGAGGCCTCTGTAACTAGAGTGTGAAGGAGACCTCTGTAACTAGAGTGTGAAGGAGACCTCTGTAACTAGTGTGAAGGAGCCCCTGTAACTAGCGTGTGAAGGAGACCTCTGTAACTAGAGTGTGGAGACCTCTGTGACTAGAGTGTGAAGGAGACCTCTGTGACTAGAGTGTGAAGGAGACCTCTGTAACTAGAGTGTGAAGGAGACCTCTGTAACTAGAGTGTGAAGGAGACCTCTGTAACTAGAGCGTAAAGGAGACCTCTGTAACTCGAGCGTGAAGGAGACCTCTGTAACTAGAGCGTGAAGGAGACCTCTGTAACTAGAGCATGAAGGAGACCTCTGTAACTAGAGCGTGAAAGAGACCTCTGTAACTAGAGCGTGAAGGAGACCTCTGTAACTAGAGCGTGAAGGAGACCTCTGTAACTAGAGCGTGAAGGAGACCTCTGTAATTAGAGCGTGAAGGGGACCTCTGTAACTAGAGTGTGAAGGAAACCTCTGTAACTAGAGCGTGAAGGAGACCTCTGTAACTAGAGCGTGAAGTATCCCTCTGTAACTAGAGCGTGAAGGAGCACTCTGTAACTAGAGCGTGAAGGAGACCTCTGTAACTAGAGCGTGAAGGAGACCTCTGTAACTAGAGCGTGAAAGAGACCTCTGTAACTAGAGCGTGAAGGAGACCTCTGTAACTAGAGCGTGAAGGAGACCTCTGTAACTAGAGCGTGAAGGAGACCTCTGTAACTAGAGCGTGAAGGAGACCTCTGTAACTAGAGCGTGAAGGAGACCTCTGTAACTAGAGCGTGAAGGAGACCTCTGTAACTAGAGCGTGAAAGAGACCTCTGTAACTAGAGCGTGAAGAAGACCTCTGTAACTAGAGCGTGAAGGAGGCCTCTGTAACTAGAGTGTGGAGACCTCTGTGACTAGAGTGTGAAGGAGACCTCTGTAACTAGAGTGTGAAGGAGACCTCTGTAACTAGAGCGCGAAGGAGACCTCTGTAACTAGAGCGTAAAGGAGACCTCTGTAACTAGAGCGTGAAGGAGACCTCTGTAACTAGAGCGTGAAGGAGACCTCTGTAACTAGAGCATGAAGGAGACCTCTGTAACTAGAGCGTGAAAGAGACCTCTGTAACTAGAGCGTGAAGGAGACCTCTGTAACTAGAGCGTGAAGGAGACCTCTGTAACTAGAGCGTGAAGGAGACCTCTGTAACTAGAGCGTGAAGGAGACCTCTGTAACTAGAGCGTGAAGAAGCCCTCTGTAACTAGAGTGTGAAGGAGGCCTCTGTAACTAGAGTGTGAAGGAGACCTCTGTAACTAGAGTGCAAAGGAGACCTCTGTAACTAGAGCGTGAAGGAGGCCTCTGTAACTAGAGTGTGAAGGAGACCTCTGTAACTAGTGTGAAGGAGCCCCTGTAACTAGCGTGTGAAGGAGACCTCTGTAACTAGAGTGTGAAGGAGACCTCTGTAACTAGAGTGTGAAGGAGACCTCTGTAACTAGAGTGTGAAGGAAACCTCTGTCACTAGAGCGTGAAAGAGACCTCTGTAACTAGAGCGTGAAGTAGCCCTCTGTAACTAGAGCGTGAAGGAGACCTCTGTAACTAGAGCGTGAAGGAGACCTCTGTAACTAGAGTGTGGAGACCTCTGTGACTAGAGTGTGAAGGAGACCTCTGTAACTAGAGTGTGAAGGAGACCTCTGTAACTAGAGTGTGAAGGAGACCTCTGTAACTAGAGCGCGAAGGAGACCTCTGTAACTAGAGCGTAAAGGAGACCTCTGTAACTAGAGCGTGAAGGAGACCTCTGTAACTAGAGCGTGAAGGAGACCTCTGTAACTAGAGCATGAAGGAGACCTCTGTAACTAGAGCGTGAAAGAGACCTCTGTAACTAGAGCGTGAAGGAGACCTCTGTAACTAGAGCGTGAAGGAGACCTCTGTAACTAGAGCGTGAAGGAGACCTCTGTAATTAGAGCGTGAAGGGGACCTCTGTAACTAGAGTGTGAAGGAAACCTCTGTAACTAGAGCGTGAAGGAGACCTCTGTAACTAGAGCGTGAAGTATCCCTCTGTAACTAGAGCGTGAAGGAGCACTCTGTAACTAGAGCGTGAAGGAGACCTCTGTAACTAGAGCGTGAAGAAGCCCTCTGTAACTAGAGTGTGAAGGAGGCCTCTGTAACTAGAGTGTGAAGGAGACCTCTGTAACTAGAGTGCAAAGGAGACCTCTGTAACTAGAGCGTGAAGGAGGCCTCTGTAACTAGAGTGTAAAGGAGACCTCTGTAACTAGAGTGTGAAGGAGACCTCTGTAACTAGTGTGAAGGAGCCCCTGTAACTAGCGTGTGAAGGAGACCTCTGTAACTAGAGTGTGAAGGAGACCTCTGTAACTAGAGTGTGAAGGAGACCTCTGTAACTAGAGTGTGAAGGAAACCTCTGTCACTAGAGCGTGAAGGAGACCTCTGTAACTAGAGCGTGAAGTAGCCCTCTGTAACTAGAGCGTGAAGGAGACCTCTGTAACTAGAGCGTGAAGGAGACCTCTGTAACTAGAGCGTGAAGGAGACCTCTGTAACTAGAGTGTGAAGGAGACCTCTGTAACTAGAGTGCGAAGGAGACCTCTGTAACTAGAGTGTGAAGGAGACCTCTGTAACTAGAGTGTGAAGGAGCACTCTGTAACTAGAGTGTGAAGGAGACCTCTGTAACTAGAGTGTGAATGAGACCTCTGTAATTAGAGTGTGAAGGAGACCTCTGTAACTAGAGTGTGAAGGAGACCTCTGTAACTAGAGTGTGAAGGAGACCTCTGTAACTAGAGTGTGAAGGAGACCTCTGTAACTAGAGTGTGAAGGAAACCTCTGTCACTAGAGCGTGAAGGAGACCTCTGTAACTAGAGCGTGAAGTAGCCCTCTGTAACTAGAGCGTGAAGGAGACCTCTGTAACTAGAGCGTGAAGGAGACCTCTGTAACTAGAGTGCGAAGGAGACCTCTGTAACTAGAGTGCGAAGGAGACCTCTGTAACTAGAGTGTGAAGGAGACCTCTGTAACTAGAGTGTGAAGGAGACCTCTGTAACTAGAGTGTGAAGGAGACCTCTGTAACTAGAGTGTGAATGAGACCTCTGTAATTAGAGTGTGAAGGAGACCTCTGTAACTAGAGTGTGAAGGAGACCTCTGTAACTAGAGTGTGAAGGAGACCTCTGTAACTAGAGCGTGAAGGAGACCTCTGTAGCTAGAGTGTGAAGGAGACCTCTGTAACTAGAGTGCGAAGGAGACCTCTGTAACTAGAGTGCGAAGGAGACCTCTGTAACTAGAGTGTGAAGGAGACCTCTGTAACTAGAGTGTGAAGGAGACCTCTGTAACTAGAGTGTGAAGGAGACCTCTGTAACTAGAGTGTGAATGAGACCTCTGTAATTAGAGTGTGAAGGAGACCTCTGTAACTAGAGCATGAAGGAGACCTCTGTAACTAGAGCGTGAAAGAGACCTCTGTAACTAGAGCGTGAAGGAGACCTCTGTAACTAGAGCGTGAAGGAGACCTCTGTAACTAGAGCGTGAAGGAGACCTCTGTAATTAGAGCGTGAAGGGGACCTCTGTAACTAGAGTGTGAAGGAAACCTCTGTAACTAGAGCGTGAAGGAGACCTCTGTAACTAGAGCGTGAAGTATCCCTCTGTAACTAGAGCGTGAAGGAGCACTCTGTAACTAGAGCGTGAAGGAGACCTCTGTAACTAGAGCGTGAAGAAGCCCTCTGTAACTAGAGTGTGAAGGAGGCCTCTGTAACTAGAGTGTGAAGGAGACCTCTGTAACTAGAGTGCAAAGGAGACCTCTGTAACTAGAGCGTGAAGGAGGCCTCTGTAACTAGAGTGTAAAGGAGACCTCTGTAACTAGAGTGTGAAGGAGACCTCTGTAACTAGTGTGAAGGAGCCCCTGTAACTAGCGTGTGAAGGAGACCTCTGTAACTAGAGTGTGAAGGAGACCTCTGTAACTAGAGTGTGAAGGAGACCTCTGTAACTAGAGTGTGAAGGAAACCTCTGTCACTAGAGCGTGAAGGAGACCTCTGTAACTAGAGCGTGAAGTAGCCCTCTGTAACTAGAGCGTGAAGGAGACCTCTGTAACTAGAGCGTGAAGGAGACCTCTGTAACTAGAGCGTGAAGGAGACCTCTGTAACTAGAGTGTGAAGGAGACCTCTGTAACTAGAGTGCGAAGGAGACCTCTGTAACTAGAGTGTGAAGGAGACCTCTGTAACTAGAGTGTGAAGGAGCACTCTGTAACTAGAGTGTGAAGGAGACCTCTGTAACTAGAGTGTGAATGAGACCTCTGTAATTAGAGTGTGAAGGAGACCTCTGTAACTAGAGTGTGAAGGAGACCTCTGTAACTAGAGTGTGAAGGAGACCTCTGTAACTAGAGCGTGAAGGAGACCTCTGTAGCTAGAGTGTGAAGGAGACCTCTGTAACTAGAGTGTGAAGGAGACCTCTGTAAGCCTCCTCTGCACTGCAGCTCTGGAGCAGAACAAACACCCATCCTCTCTTTCTTTCCCTTCACTGTTCCACCTCTATTTCTCCTCCACTTCTACACTCTTAGAAAAAAGGATTTCAAAAGGGTTCTTTCGGCTGTCCCTATAGGAGAACCCATTTTGGTTCCAGGTAGAACCCTTTCTGGTTCCAGGTACAACTCTTTTGGGTTCCATGTCGAACTCTCAGTAGAAAGATTTCTACATGGAACCCAAAAGGATACTTGAAACGGTAACACCTTTTTTTCTAAGCATATACCTCTACTCTCCTCCAGCTGAATGAGAGACAGGCTGGCGTCTGGGAAGGCCATCGTCTATAGATCATTCTAGTTGGAAACGAAGTGAAGAGGCCTCTCCACAGACAGACATACTGTTCTCTTTCTCATGTACACACATCTCTCCCAACTCACATACGTCCCAACACGTGTACGTGCATACACACACGCATACACTGAGTATACCAAACATTGGGAACACCGTCTTAATATTGAGTTGTAACCCCCCCCCCCCCCCCCTTTCGCCCTCAGAACCACCTCAATTCATCAGGGCAAGGACTCTATAAGGTCCATGCGTTCTACAGGGATGCTGGCCCATGTTGACTCCAATGCTTCCCACAGTTGTGTCAAGTTGGCTGGATGTCCTTCGGGTGGTGGATCACTCTTGATACACACAGAAAACTGTTGAGCAAGGAAACCCCAGCAGCGCTGCAGTTCTTGACACACTCAAACCGGTGCGCCTGGCGCCTACTATCATACCCTGTTCAAAGGCACTTATATATTTTGTCTCGCCCATTCACCCTCTGAATGGCACACATACACAATCCATGTCTCAATTGTCTCAACGCTTAAAAATCCTTCTTTAACCTGTCTCCCCTTCCTCCACACTGATTGAAGTGGATTTAACAGGTGACATCAATAAGGGATCATAGCTTTCCCCTGGATCCACCTGATCAGTCTATGTCATGGAAAGAGCAGGTGTTCTTAATGTTTTGTATTCTCAGTGTATGTGTATTCAAGTGTTTTTCCTCATCTCTACTTGTGTATGTGTGATTTAAAAGAGAACGGTTGCCTGTATATTGAAGGCCTATAAGGCAATATCCCCAAAACACACAAATGAAACGATCAATGCCTCAAGCTCAGTCCCTGTAGTGTAGACATAGAAAGAGAGAGAGAGAGAGAAAGAGGAGGGGTGGAAGAGGGAGAGAGAGAGAGGAGGGGTGAAAGAGAGAGAGAGAGAGGAGGGGTGGAAGAGGGAGAGAGAGAGGAGGGGTGGAAGAGGGAGAGAGAGAGGAGGGGTGGAAGAGGGAGAGAGAGAGAGGGGGTTGGAAGAGGGAGAGAGAGAGAGGAGGGGTGGAAGAGGGAGAGAGAGAGAAAGAGGAGGGGTGGAAGAGGGAGAGAGAGAGAGGAGGGGTGGATGAGAGAGAGAGAGAGAGAGGAGGGGTGGAAGAGGGAGAGAGAGAGGAGGGGTATAAGAGGGAGAGAGAGAGAGAGAGAGAGAGAGAGGAGGGGTGTAAGAGGGAGAGAGAGAGAGGAGGGGTGTAAGAGGGAGAGAGGAGGGGTGGAAGAGGGAGAGAGAGAGGAGGTGTGTAAGAGGGAGAGAGAGAGAGAAAGAGGAGGGGTGGAAGAGGGAGAGAGAGAGAGGAGGGGTGGAAGAGGGAGAGAGGAGGGGTGGAAGAGGGAGAGAGAGAGAGGAGGGGTGAGAGAGAGAGAGAGAGAGAGAGAGAGAGAGAAGGGTTGGAAGAGGGAGAGAGAGAGAGGGGCCTTTAGGGAGGGGGCAGGAGACTACCGTGAGATGCCTCAAGGAGAGAGAGGGCGCCCCGTTCCCTCTGATCCCCAACATCCCCCTAAATATCCAATTTACACGCAATTTAACCCCACAGAAAGGAGGGGGGGATCAGCCAAAATGGGACTCTCGAAAATGAAAATGAAATCTCAGCTAAAGCATAGCCGTGGGCGTCGAGCGGGATCAAATGAAGTTGATCACAGTGTTGCCGTGGTAATCCCATGTTACCACACTTGACAGCAGCTAATTTGATAAATGCTGTCACTGTCTTGTCATTAAGGGCGGATGGGGCCGTAAAATGCATGGTGGATCTACCAGCACCTCAATATCCACCCGAATGAAAAACTCTGGGTGGGGCACTTCTCTGTGGGGCACTTCTTTACTGACCAAACCCAGGGGTGTGTCTGAAATGGCACCCCATTCCCTTGATAGTGAACTACTAGGCCCAAAGTAGTGCACTATAAAGGAAACAGGGTACCATTGGGACGCAGCCCAGGAGGCAGACAGGCAGGAGACAGAATGAGAGGCGACACCATCCCTGCTCCTCTGATCTCATTAACAGTAAGAATCTGTGTCCCCTGACACAGGGTCATCTACAAATCACACCAATCCAAGTACCAAACGTCCAAGATTTTTAAACAAAAGTATTATCATTCATAATTCAGCTAATTTGCTTCTCAGAGGTATTTGAGAGGCGCATGGTGTGAATCTCAGTGTAAAAGCACCAACAGCAGTGTTGGTTAGAATGCCCAGGAGTGGCACCAAAGTGGGCAGTGCCAACCCCACAACTCCCCCCTGGGATGAAAATCATCCCTTTTGTTTCAATAAGTCCAAAAACACAGACACAGGGGTGAGCCAACCCTACAATCACACCAGGCAGCCACACACACACACACACACACACACACACACACACACACACACACACACACACACACACACACACACACACAGAGAAAGAAATGAGGACGTGAAGTACAATGTGTGTTTGTCACAATGTGTAGAATGTTTTTCACATCAGTAGTAGAGCAAGATTAGTTCAGTTCCATCAAAGTCCTGACTGGCTGCTTTGTAGATAGAATATACAGTACAGATTTGATTTGATACATGTGACTATCATACTCTATGACGGTTACAGTGACTCAAACACACAGCCAGGAGTCCCATGATCTATGGCTCAGACACACTGTCCTACCATGGCCGACAGAATCATTTACATCAACCACCACAGTCCCAGAGAGTACATAGACAGACTAAAGGACAAGGAATAAGCATGATTATTTTACATTTGTGCTGTATATCTGTCTGTAGAAACACTGATGTTCCTGTGGTCCCACTCCCAGCAGCAGGGACAGACTGAGGCTGTGCGTGTGCTGTCACAGGGACAGACTGAGGCTGTGTGTGTGCTGTCACAGGGACAGAGGGGAAAGCTTTCAATGATTGAGTCTTTCGCAAATAGTTGGCCATGATTGAATCACAGATAATGAGGTTAGGGCTGAGGAAATTCCCCCATCCTTTCTGAATCTAAAAACAGACACATGGGAGGAACACAGAACACATTTTTTTCTCACACCCCAACATCCATGTAGCTACCGTCATGTTCAGCCATCTACAGTCAGTGGTACTGATACTGTACAACTGAGGATCCGAACCAAGAAGAGTTTACTGGAACTGATAGCTTCCGGGTTGGGCGGTCAGCTACAAAGGGAGCACGGCTGACATGGCCCTGATTGTGTGTGTTATAAATCTCTCTCTCTCAGACATGGGAGCACCACCAGCCACTCTCAGCGGACATAAGCCCTATGTGTCTTAATCAACTCATGCTACCATCATCTGATACACTAAACGCTGACCCTGCATATTCTTTCTGAACCACTAAAAGTCATTAAGACCAATTGGCACACTATTCCCTTTACAATGCACTACTTTTGACAAGGGCCCATTTATGGGAGGCTCATTACCCAGCCATGCTTTGCTAGCACAGACTGGAATACATTCTGGGATTCATCCAATGGCATTGAGGAGTATACCACCTCAATCATCAGCCTACCAGACGAGCTAAATGCCTTTTATACTCACTTCGATGCAAGCAACACTGAAGCATGCACGAGAGCACCAGCTGTTCTGGATGACTGTTTGATAACGCTCTAGGTAGCCGATGCGAGCAAAACCTTTAAACAGGTCAATATTATCAAAGCAACGGGGCCAGATAGATTACCAGGACGTGTACTCAAAGCATGCGCGAGCCAACTGGCAGGTGTCTTCACTGACATTTTCAACCTCCCCCTTTCGACCTCCCCCAGACCACCATAGTCCCTGTGCCGAAAGGAAATGAAGGTAAACCGCCTAAATGATTACCGCACCGTAGAACTCACGTCAGTAGCCATGAAGTGCTTTGAAAGGCTGGTCATGGCACACATCGACAGCATCCTTCCAGATACCCTAGAGCCACTCCAATTCGCATAACGCCCCAACAGATCCACAGATGACGCAATCTCAATCGCACTTCACACTGCCCTTCCCCACCTGGACAAAAGGACCACCGACATGAGAATGCTGTTCATTGACTACAGCTCAGCGTTCAACATCATAGTGCCCACGAAGCTCATCACTAAGCTAAGGACTCTGGGACTAAACACCTCCCTCTGCATCTGGAACCTGGACTTCCTGACTGGCCACCCCCAGGTGGTGAGGGTAGGCAACAACACGTCTGCCACGCTGATACTCAACACTGGGGCCCCTCAGTGGTGTGTACTTAGTCCCCTCGTGTATTCCCTGTTCACCCATGACTGCATGGCCAAGCACGACTCCAACACCACCATTAAGTTTGCTGACGAAACAACAGTGGTAGGCCTGATCACTGACAACGATGAGACGGCCTATAGGGAGGAGGTCAAAGAACTGGTAGTGTGGTGCCAGGACAACAACCTCTCCCTCAATGTGAGCAAGACAAAGGAGCTGATCGTGCACTACAGGAAAAGGCGGGCCGAACCGGCCCCCATTAACATCAATGGGGCTGTAGTGGAGGGGGTCGAGAGTTTCAAGTTCCTTGGTGTCCACATCACCAACGAACTATCATGGTCCAAACACACCAAGACAGTTGTGAAGAGGGCACGACAACCCTTTTCCCTCTCAGGAGACTGAAAATATTTGGCATGGGTCCCCAGATTAGAGGTCGACCGATTAATCGGAATGGCCGATTAATTAGGGCCGATTTCAAGTTTTCATAACAATCGGAAATCGGTATTTTTGGACACCGATTTGGGCAATTATTAATCTTTATTTAACTAGGCAAGTCAGTTAAGAACACAGGGGCAGAACGACAGATTTTCACCTTGTCAGCTCGAGGGATTCAATCTTGCAACCTTACAGTTAACTAGTCCAACGCTCTAACCACCTGCCTCTCATTGCACTCCACGAGGAGACTGCCTGTTATGCGAATGCAGTAAGCCAAGGTAAGTTGCTAGCTAGCATTAAACTTATCTTATAAAAAACAATCAATCAATCATAATCACAAGTTAACTACACAAGGTTGATGATATTACTAGTTTATCTAGCGTGTCCTGTGTTGCATATAATCGATGCGGTGCGTATCGTTGCTCCAATGTGTACCTAACCATGAACATCAATGCCTTTCTTAAAATCAAAACACAGGAGTATATATTTTTAAACATGCATATTAAGCTCAAATAAATCCAGGTTAGCAGGCAATAATAACCAGGTGAAATTGTGTCACTTCTCTTGCGTTCATTGCACGCAGAGTCAGTGTATATGCAACAGTTTGGGTCGCCTAATTTGCCAGAATTATGACATAACATTGAAGGTTGTGCAATGTAACAGGAATATTTAGACTAATGGCTGCCACCCGTTAGATAAAATTCGGAACAGTTCCGTATTTCACTGAAAGAATAAACGTCTTGTTTTCAAGATGATAATTTCCACATTCGACCATATTAATGACCTTGTATATCTGTGTGTTATTATGTTATAATTAAGTCTATGATTTGATAGAGCAGTCTGACTAAGCGATGGTAGGCACCAGCAGGCTCGTAAGCATTCATTCAAACAGCACTTTTGTGCGTTTTGCCAGCAGCTCTTTGTTGTGCATCAAGCATTGCGCTGTTTATGACTTCAAACCTATCACCTCCCAAGATGAGGCTGGTGTAACCAATGTGAAATGGCTAGCTAGTTAGCGGGGTGTGCGCTAATAGCGTTTCAAACGTCACTCGCTCTGAGACTTGGAGTGATTGTTCCCCTTGCTCTGCATGGGTAACGCTGCTTCGAGGGTGACTGTTGTCGATGTGTTCCTGGTTCGAGCCCAGGGAGGAGCGAGGAGAGGGACGGAAGCTATACTGTTACACTGGCAATACTAAAGTGCCTATTAGAACATCCAATAGTCAAAGGTTAATGAAATACAAATGGTATAGAGAGAAATAGTCCTATAATTCCTATAATAACTACAACCTAAAACTTCTTACCTGGGAATATATTGAAGACTCATGTTAAAAGGAACCACCTGCGTTCAACGTCTGCAACATCCAAGATGGCAGCATGTCAAGTCGTTTTAATCTACTAATAACCTATTTATTCATGGTTGAGTAACTTCGTTGTTGTGTAGTGCAAACTATTTTATTTTTGCTGGTGTAAAGATCACGGGTCCTCCTCAACTCGGCACTTCATTATTTTGAAGTTTACCAAAGTAACCCTATCTCTGGCTGGCCTGAGTTCCTTCTTCATCCGCGGAGTGTCTCGTCCAAGCTGCTCCTTTTTGCTCTTCGCCTGGCTGTCAGTGGCAGCTCAACGATCCCCAACATGTTTTCTCTATCAACCTCAACACCCAATCTACTCACACGCGCAAACACTCACATTCAGACTCATACATACACACTGTCTCTCTCTCCCCGTTGGCCTCTAATTTTATATTTTTTTGTCAGAGAAAATGACAGTTTTCGTGGTATTGCTTTGTGCACTGACTTTACTGAACTCTGGACTCGCTGGGTGAGGACATTTGACAATGTGCTCTCCCGTCCATTGGACATGTTGTCTGCAGGAACTAGCTCTTTTTCACTTGGTCCACTCGTCCAAGTGCCGATGTATTTGTGGCATGATGTGAACAGTACGAATTTGTGTCACTACCAAAGTCTAATGGTTTTAAATAACTGTTTTGTATTGTCTGGAAACTCACTTGTAGAATTCGCTTGCGGTAGGTCTCTTAAAAAAGAGAAGCCGAACAAGGTTATTAAACAGAGGTGCCTAGTTATTCTTCTTTTGTTGATATCAGGTAACGTGCAACCTAACCCTGGCCCTGATATGCAATGTCTCCAAACCCCCTCTGATTTTAAATCAAGATCTGGTTTTGGTATTTTTCATTTAAATGTACGCAGCCTGTTGTCAAAAATTGATGGGGTTAGGATTTGGGCTAAATCAACTGATGCTGATGTAATTGTGTTTTCTGAAACCTGGCTCAGCAAGTCTGTTTTTGATAAGGATAATTGTATAAGTGGTTACAATGTTTATCGCACTGATCGGGTTAAGAAAGGTGGGGGTGTGGCTATATATGTAAAAACTCAATTCCATGTAAGTGTGGCAAAGTCTGAAACTATTTGTAAACAGTTGGAATTTCTTGCTTTGAATATTGAGGTTTCAAAGGGTCTCTCTATAACTGTGATTGGCTGTTATAGACGCCCCTCTGCTCTCTATAACTGTGATTGGCTGTTATAGACCCCCCCTCTGCTCTCGGTGATGCATTTTCTTCTCTGACGTACCTTTATGTCTAAACTTCTTTACAGTGAAATTATCTTGATTGGTGATCTCAACTGGTGCTGGTTAAAGCCGGTGTCTGATGATTTAAAAATGTTTTGTAATTCTATGAATCTTACCCAGTTGATTAACTCACCCACTGGCCCAAATCTTAAATGACCAGATAAATCTACCCTGACTGATTTGATATTGACAAATGTTCCACATAAATATTCTGCGGTTGGTGTTTTTTGTAATGATTTAAGTGACCATTGTGCTGTTGTTGCTGTTAGAAATACTAAGGTTCCTAAGACAAACCCACGTTTTATTCGTAAGAGAAATGTGAAGTGTTTTAATGAGCAGGCTTTCTTTCATGATTTGTTTTATTTTGACTGGAACAAGATTGAGCTTATCCCTGATGTGGAAACTGCCTGGAAATTCTTTCATGATGGTTTTTCCCAAATAGTAAACAAACATGCCCCATTCCGCAGGTTCAGGGTTAAAGGGCGGGATAATCCATGGTTTTCTTCTGAGCTGTCTTGTATTATTCACGACCGTAATCTAGCCTGGGCTAAAGCAAGGAAATCATGTTCTGATGCTGATTGGCTTATTTTTAGGCAGTTACGAAACAAGTGTTATTTTCTTCTCAGGAAGGCCAAGTCTGAATATTTTATGTCTGTTACCACTGATAACCTGAATGAACCTATTATGTTTTGGAAGGCTATTAAGTCTATGTCTGGTAACAGTAATGTTAATGAATTACCGTCATGTGTTTTGAAGGACTCTGTTGCTATATATGACAAAACTGAAATGCTGAATTGTTTCAATGAGCACTTTGTATCATCTGGTAGGCTGTTTGATTCAGTGTCCTCTGTCTCTGTACAACCCTGTGTGGATGAACCAGTGAGAGCTGGTCAAACTTTTAGCTTTTTGCCATTCTCAGTGCAGGTGGTACATAAAGCCCTGAAATCCTTAGATCAGAGAAAGCTTGCAGGTCCTGATCTTTTGGATCCCTGCTTTTTAAATCTGGCAGCGGATTTCATAGCTGATCCACTTACATATCTGTTCAATCTAACCCTGGAATGTAATGAAATTCCAAAGATCTGGAAATCAGCATTTGTCCTACCACTTTTAAAAGGGGGAGATCCAATTCTTTTAAATAATTATAGGCCAATCTCAAAGCTGTCACCCCTGGTGAAAATACTTGAAATCCTTGTAAGTTGAACAGCTAAAATAGTTTTTATTTACTAACTCTATTTTATCAATGTACCAATCGGGCTTCAGGAAGAAGCATAGCACAATTACAGCAGCCATGAAGGTTTTAAATGATATCACTGAAGCCATTGACAAAAAACAGCACTGTCTCACTTTTTTTTTTTTAAATTTTTTTTATTCTACCCATTTTTCTCCCCAATTGTTTTTAGTAGCTACTATCTTGTCTCATCGCTACAACTCCCGTACGGGCTCAGGAGAGACGAAGGTTGAAAGTCATGTGTCCTCCGATACACAACCCAACAAAGCCACACTGCTTCTTAACAAGGTCCCAACCAACCCGGAAGCCAGCCGCACCAATGTGTCAGAGGAAACACCGTGCACCTGGCACTGCGCCCGGCCCGCCACAGGAGTCGCTGGTGCGCGATGAGACAAGGATTTCCTTACCGGCCAAACCCTGCCTAACCCGGACGACGCTAGGCCAATTGTGCCAATTGTACCTGTCAGAGCAAGGAGATTGAGGTTGTAACCTCATATAAATATCTTGGAATTTTAATTGATGACGGCCTCTCTTTTAAATTGCATATTCAACAACTTACAAAAAAATTGAAGGTGAAATTGGGATTTTATTTTAGGAATAAGGCCTGTTTTTCTTCTGAAGTCAGAAGGAGGCTAGTATCAGCTACATTTATGCCTTTACTAGACTATGGGGATATTTTATATCTGAATGCTTCCGCTCAGTGTTTGAGATCAATTGACACCCTTTACCATGGAACTTTGAGATTTATTTTAAACTGCAAAACCCTTACGCACCACTGCACTTTGTATACCAGGGTTGGCTGGCCATCTCTAGTCACTCGTAGGCTCAGTCACTGGTATACTTTTATTTACAAAGCCATTTTGGGTTTACTACCTTTTTATTTGGGCATTTTTATTGTTCAGAAATGTGGTGGGTGCTCTCTTCGTTCGCTGGACTTTATCCTGCTAACTGTTCCAAATATCTGAACTGAATTTGGTAAACGGGCTTTTATGTACTCTGCGCCATCGTCTTGGAACACCTTACAAAATACTTTTAAACTGGAAGAACTTGTCCCGATTGGTGTTTTTAAATCACTGATGAAGGATTTTGAGGCTGATTCCCTGACCTGTCAATGTTTTTAATTTGCTGTTTTATACTCTTGTGAATTCAATGGTTTTTACTAGATTACTTGTAGTTTTTCATGTTGTCTGTCTGTAATTTTTTGTAATGACTTGGTGCTGCCTATCTTGGTCAGGGCGCTCTTGAAAAAGATATTTTAATCTCAATGAGCCCTTCCTGGTTAAATAAAGGTTAAATGAATAAAATATGTTCTCATGTTCTGAGCAAGGAACTTAAACGTTAGCTTTCTTACATAGCACATATTGCGCTTGTACTTTCTTCTCCAACACTTTGTTTGTGCATTATTTAAACCAAATTGAACATGTTTCATTATTTATTTGAGGCTAAATTGATTTTATTTATGTATTATATTAAGTTAAAATAAGTGTTAATTCAGTATTGTTGTAATTGTCACTATTACAAATACATTTTTAAAAAACGTCTGATTAATCGGTATCGGTATCGGAGTTGAAAAATAAAAATCGGTCGACCTATACCCCAGATCCTTATACAGCTGCACCATCGAGAGCATCCTGACATGTTGGATCACCACCTGGTATGACAACTACTCAGCATCTGACCGTAAGGTGCTACAAAGGGTAGTGTGTACGGCCCAGTGAGTACGGCCATTCAGCCAGGATCCGCCATTCAGCCAGGATCCGTCAGTCAGCCAGGATCTGCCAGAACCGCCAGTCAGCCAAGATCTGCCAGAGCCGGCAGTCAGCCAGGATCTGCCAGAACCGCCAGTCAGCCAAGATCTGCCAGAGCCGCCAGTCAGCCAGGATCCGCCAGTCAGCCAGGATCTGCCAGAACCGCCAGTCAGCCAAGATCTGCCAGAGCCGCCAGTCAGCCAGGATCTGCCAGAGCCGCCAGTCAGCCAGGATCTGCCAGAGCCGCCAGTCAACCAGGATCTGCCAGAGCCGCCAGTCAGCCAGGATCTGCCAGAGCCACCAGTCAGCCAGGATCTGCCAGAGCTATCAACCTGCCTGAGCTTCCTCTCAGTCCTGAGCTTCCTCTCAGTACTGAGCTACCCCTCAGTCCCGAGCTACCCCTCAGTCCTGAGCTGCCCCTCAGTCCAGTGGGGCCCTTGGTGAGGGTTACTAGGCCAAGGTCGGCAGCGAGGGTTGCCAATCTAAGGACGCGATGTATGCGAACTAATACTTTGTTGGAGTGGGGTCCACGTCCCGCGCCGGAGCCGCCACCATGGACAGACGCCCACTCGGACCCTCCCCTATGGGTTTAGGTGTGCGGCCGGGAGTCCGCACCTTGGGGGGGGGGGGGGTTCTGTCACGCCCTGGTCTTAGTATTTTGTGTTTTCTTTATTATTTTGGTCAGGCCAGGGTGTGACATGGGTTATTTATGTGGTGTGTTTTGTCTTAGAGTTTTTGTAGGTTATGGGATTGTGGTATAGTAGAGTTGTCTAGGTAAGTCTATGGTTGCCTAGAGTGGTTCTCAATCAGAGGCAGGTGTTTATCGTTGTCTCTGATTGGGAACCATATTTAGGCAGCCATATTCTTTGAGTGTTTCGTGGGTGATTGTTCCTGTCTCTGTGTTTGTTTGCACCAGATAGGGCTGTTTCGGGTTTTCACGTTACGTTGATTGTTTTTGTATTGTTCGTCATTATCTTTATTAAAGATGTATGAAGATAACCACGCTGAATTTTGGTCTGATCCCTGCTACACCTCTTCTTCAGAGGAAGAAAACCTTAACAGAATCACCCACCACAACAGGACCAAGCGGCGTGGTGACAGGCAGCGGCAGCAGGAGCAGCGAAATCCAGATTTCTGGACATGGGAGGAAATCTTGGATGGTAAAGGACCCAGGTAGGAGACCTGTGCCAACTTCCTGTGCTTACTGGGCAGGCACCGTGTTATGCTGTGGAGCGCACGGTGTCTCCAGTGCGGGTGCATAGCCCGGTGCGGTACATACCAGCTCCGCGTATCGGCCGTGCTAGAGTATGCATCGAGCCAAGTGTCATGAAGCCGGCTCTACGCATCTGGTCTCCAGTGCGTCTCCTTGGGCCGGCTTACATGGCACCAGCCTTGCACACGGTGTCCCCGGTTCGCCTGCATAGCCCAGTGCGGGCTATTCCACCTCGCCGCACTGGCAGGGTGACCGGGAGCATTCAACCAGGTAAGGTTGGGCAGGCTCGGTGTTCAAGAGCTCCAGTGCGCCTGCACGGTTCAGAGGAAGAAAACCTTAACAACCGGACTATTACATTGACCCCCCCCCCCCCCTCCTCCTCCATTTGTTTTGTACACTGCTGCAACTCGCTGCTTATTATCTATGCACAGTCACTTCCCCCCCATCCTACATGTACAAATGACCTCAGCTAAACTGTAGCCCCGCACACTGACTCGGTACCGGTGCCCCCTGTATATAGCCTCATTATTGTTATGTTTTACTTTTTATTATAATTTTTTTACCTGAGTTTACTTGGTAAATATGTTCTTAACTCTTCTGGAACTGCACTGTTGTTTAAGGGCTTGTAAGCATTTCACAGTAAGGTCTACACTTGGTGTATTCGGCGCATGTGAAAAATAAAGTTTGATTTATATCCCAAACATGTGTTCAATCACTGCAGAATCACACAGAGACAGTGATTAATAATACAGCACGCTAAATTACCGGAAACATTTTGGAACATGAACACTGCTCATTAGACAACAGTTCAACATAAATGTGTGATGGAACATCTAGACTAGCTTCTTGTGAGGCAGGCTGTGCATAAAGCAAGTGAATGATGGTGAAACATGGTTTTAATAGGAACGAGGAGAAGTGGATGTGCTTTTAAGTGGCCTGCTGTCTGCTCCCCCCCACCGATGAAGAGAATAACAGTAATAATGGATTCCTTATCGCCAGCCCCTATTTGCTCATTCCTTTGCAGCCAGTCCTTTTCAGAAGAACACAATAGGTGCGCCCTTAGAATCAGATAGCACTTTCTCTCTCTCTCGCTCTCTCTTTTTCCTTTCCCATGTTTCTTTGCAGGAGTCAGTCTGTGATCTTGCCACGTCTGTAAATCTTTGGGCGCACTTCACCTCTCTGATGTATCATTATCACCGTGGCAACAGCAGTTTGAGTGCGCATGTGTTTCTGTGTGAGTGTGTGTGTAGTGGGCAGGCTCTATGTGCGAGCTGGTACGTTAATCTGCCTAGCTATCCGCGGAGCGCTCCATGACCCCTAATTAAATTATAGACAGTGCCTTCGGAATGTATTCAGACCCTTTAACTTTCACAACATTTTGTTTCGTCACAGCCTTATTCTAAAATTGATTCAAATGTTTCCCCTCATCAATCTACACACAATACCCCATAATGATAAAGAAAATATAGCTTTTAAGACATTTTCGCAAATGCATTACAAATAAAAGTATTCAGACCCTTTACTCAGTACTTTGTTAAAATACCTTTGGCAGTGATTACAGCCTCAAGTCTTCTTGGGTATGAACCTAAAAGCTTGGCACACCTGTATTTGGGGAGTTTCTCCCATTCTTCTCTGCAGAGCTTCTCAAGATCTGTCAGGTTGGATGGGGAGAGTTGCTACACAGCTATTTTCAGGTCTCTCCAGAGATATTCGATCGGGCTCTTGCTGGGCCACTAAAGGACATTTACTACTGCGTTGTCTTGGCTGTATGCTTAGGGTCATTGTCCTGTTGGAAGGTGAACCTGGAATCTCGATCCTGACTAGTCTCCCAGTCACTACCGCTGAAAAACATCCCCACAGCATGATCATGCTTCACCGTAGAGACGGTGCCAGGTTTACTCCAGACATGATGCTTGGCATTCAGGCCAAAGAGTTCAATATTGGTTTCATCAAACCAGAGAATCTTGTTTCTCATGGTCTGAGAGTCTTTAAGTGCCTTTTGGCAAACTCCAAGTGGGCTGGTATGTGCATTTTACTGAGATGAGGCTTCCGTCTGGCCACTCTACCATGAAGGCGTGAATGGTGGAGTGCTGCAAAGATGGTTGTCCTTCTGGAAGTTTCTTCCATCTCCACAGAGGAACACTAGAGCTCTGTCAGAACAACCATCGGGTTCTTAGTCACCTCCCTGACCAAGGCCCTTCTCCCCCAATTGGGCGGCCAACTCTTGGAAGAGCCTTGGTGGTTCCAAACGTCTTCCTTTCAAGACTCTCTGTTTAACTGTGTCCTGGACTTCCTGACGGGTTGCCCCCAGGTGGTGAAGGTAGAACACAACACCTTCGCTGATCCTCAACACAGGTTCCCCACAAGGGTGCGTGCTCAGCCCTCTCCTGTACTCCCTTTTCACCCATGACTGCGTGGCCATGCACACCTCCACCTTAATCATCAAGTTTGCAGACGACACAACAGTAGTAGGCCTGATTACCAAGAATGAGGGCCCTGGGAGAGTGGTGCCAGGAAAATAACCTCTCACTCAACATCATCAAAACAAAGGAGCTGATTGTGGACTTCAGGAAACAGTGGAAGGAGCATCCACATCAGCGGGAACGCAGTGGAGAAGGTAGACAGCTTCTAGTTCCTCAGTGTACACATTACTGACAATCTGAAATGGTCCACCCAACAGACATTGTGGTGAAGAAGGCGCAACAGGACCTCTTCAACCTGAGGAGGCTGAATAAATTTGGCTTGGCCCCTAAAACCCTCACAAACTTTTACAGATGGACAATTGAGAGCATCCTGTCGGGCTGTATCACCGCCTGGTATGGGAACTGCACCGCCAGCACTGCAGCACCCGATGTCAAAAGATCATCAAGGACATCAACCACCCGAGCCATGGCCTGTTCACCCTGCTATCATCCAGAAGGCGAGGTCAGTACAGGTGCATCAAAGCTGGGGCCGAGAGACTGAAAAACAGCTTTTATCTCAAGGCCATCAGACTGTTAAATAGACATCACCGGTTTCGCAACCCTGCACCTTAGAGGCTGCTGCCCTATATACATAGAGTTGGAATCACTGGCCACTTTAATAATGGAACACTAGTCACTTTGATCATTTTTAAATAATGTTTACATACTGCTTTACACATCTCATATGTATATCCTGTATTCTATTCTACTATACTTTAGTCAATGCCACTCCAACAGTGCTCATCCTAATATTTATATATTTCTTAAATCCATTATTTTACTTTTAGATGTGTGTATTGTTGTGAATTGTTAGATACTACTGCACTGTTGGAATTAGTAACACAAACGTTTTGTTACACCCACAATAACATCTGCTACATTTGTGTATTTCACCAATAAAGTTTGATTTGATCTGGAGGCCACTATGTTCTTGTGGAACTTCAATACTGCAGAAATGTTTTGGTACCCTTCACCAGATCTGTGCCTCGACACAATCCTGTCTCTGAGTTCTACGCACAATTCCTTCGGCTGTGTTCTTGCTCTGACGTGCACTGTCAACTGTGGGACCTTAAATAGACAGGTGTGTGCCTTTCCAAATCATGTACAATCAATTGAAATGACCACAGGCAGACTCCAATCAAGTTGTAGAAACATCTCAAGGACAATCAATGGAAACAGGATGCACCTGAGCTCAATTTCGGGTCTGAATACTTATGTAAATAAGGTATTTCTGTTTATTATTTGTAATACATTTTCTCAAATTGTTGCTTTGTCATTATTGGGTTTTGTGTGTAGATTCCTGTGATTTTTATTTATTTAATCCATTTTAGAATAAGGCTGAAACACAACAAAATGTGGAAAAAGTCAAGGGGTCGGAATACTTTCTGAAGGCACTGTATGAATTTGAGATGATATATATTTTCTTCTCATTTTTAACATTTTAGTAATTTAGCAGACGCTCTTAATCAGAGCGACTTACAGTAGTGAATACATACATTTTCGTACAGGTCCCCCATGGGATTCAAACCCACAACCCACCATATTCTACCAACTGAGCTACATAGGACAAAGCTACACATGAGGACCTATCAAAAATATATCTTCTCACCAATCACAGGTGGTAACTACGACATGACTCGAACATGTCCAGTGTTGGGAACAGGCCCTCGGGCCAGAGGTCAACGGTTAATGTATTCATGGAGAGGTCAGAGGGGTCACAAGGCTCAGTGTCACCATGTCTTCACGTCATGGGGGAAGCTAGCTACCATGATGCCCAAGGGAGTAGGAGGCTAAAATCCATTAACACAAAAGCATTACCCTGCCTATCAATTAGGGATAAGACCATAAGCTAAAGAACAATTAGGTAATGTGGTACAGCTGGTTCCTCTTCAGAAAGGCAGCTCGCAACCTCCATATCAAATCAAATCACATACACATGGTTAGCAGATGTTATTGCGAGTGTAGCGAAATGCTTGTGCTTCTAGTTCCGACAGTGCAGCAATATCTAACAATTCCCCAACAACTACCTAATACACACAAATCTAAGTAAAGGGATGGAATAACAATATGTACATATAAATATATGGATGAGCAATGACCGAGCGGCATAGGCAAGATGCTGTCTCGTCATCGTTGGTGATAAAGCCTACTACTGTTGTGTCGTCTGCAAACTTGATAATTGAGTTGGAGGTGTGCATGGCCACGCATTCATGGATGAACAGGGAGTACAGGAGGGGGCTGAGCACACACCATTGTGGGGCCCCTGTGTTGAGGATAAGCGGAGTGGAGATGTTGTTTCCTACCTTCACCACCTGGGGTGAAGATAAATTGCACAGGGCGGGGTTGAAATTGCACAGGGCGGGGTTGAGACCCAGGGCCTCAAGCTTAATGATGAGCTTGGAGGGTACTATGTTGTTGAATGCTGAGCTGTAGTCAATGAACAGCATTCTTACATAGTTATTCCTCTTGTCCAGATGGGATAGGGCAGTGTGCAGTGTGATGGCGATTGCATCGTCTGTGAACCTATTGGGGCGGTATGCAAATTGCAGTGGGTTTAGGGTGACAGGTAAGGTGGAGGTGATACGATCCTTGACTAGTCTCTCTAAAGCACTTCATGATGACAGAAGTGAGTGCCACGGGGCGATAGTCATTTAGTTCAGTTACCTTTGCCTTCTTCTACAGGAACAATGGTGGCCATTGCTATTGGATAGCGTGCAGTGTGCAGAGTGTGTGTGTGCGTGTCTTATCTACTGACTGAGGTTGGTAATAGGCCTCATACCACTATAGAGCAAAACAGTTATGATCCAGAGCAGGGGAGGGTCCTAGAGAGATGAAGTGGAAGAGGTAACGGAGGGGGAGAGGAGCCGCCATGTCGCCATCTCAACATCCTTGCCACCTGGAAACTGACCCTCGACATCAGCATCATCAGCGGCCTGGTCTGTGGGTGGTGGAGCGGCTGGGAGTACGAGCGGCTGGAAGGGCAAGCGGCAAAGAGCGCGGTCTCCTCGTCTCCCAGAGCACGCCACATTAATCCCATTACAGGGCTGGGCTCCTCTGAGGCTGGCAGAGCTGAACCACGCTGCTGCTACTGTGATCTCTAGCAGACAGAGTCAGGCCCCTGCCAACAGCCAACCAACCAGACCACGCCACGGGCAGTTAAACTAAAGGCCAGCCGGACCATTCTTGCCGTTATGCCGCCCTAGGCGAGAACAAAAATAACTCCCCCGGCAAAACTAGAATAGTCCCAGTAAGCAAAAGGATATTGAAAAGGTGTAAAATAGTTAGGTTAAAGTTAGGTTCAATTTAGGTTCTGAATGAAAGGTGAATATATGTATTTCCGTAGTTTTAAAATATAGATTTTACAGGAAATTGAAATCAGGTTCCTTTTCAGTTCTGAATGAAAGTAAAGAAATACTTATTTCCCAGATGTTGAAAATGTGTATTTTCCTGATGTTGAAGATATGTATTTCCCAGATGTTGAAGATATGTATTTTCCTGATGTTGAAAATATGTATTTTCCTGATGTTGAAAATATGTATTTTCCTGATGTTGAAGATATGTATTTTCCTGATGTTGAAGATATGTATTTTCCTGATGTTGAAAATATGTATTTTCCTGATGTTGAAAATATGTATTTTCCTGATGTTGAAGATATGTATTTTCCAGATGTTGAAGATATGTATTTCCCAGATGTTGAAGATATGTATTTTCCAGATGTTGAAGATATGTATTTTCCAGATGAAGATATGTATTTTCCTGATGTTGAAATCAGGCACAATTTTTGGTTCTGAATGAAAGTTGAAAATATGTCATTTATAGACGTCTATGTTGGGGCCAAATCAAGGCTGGACAAAAATGGACAAAAAATCAATGTCTGTGGATGTTGAAATCAAGGCTGGTCTGGACTGCACCAAATATGAACCAAACATAGACGTCTATGATTGGTTCAAATTTACTCCGGACCAGACCAAAAAACAATGTCTGTGGAACTCAAGACCGGTCCGGATTGCACCAAAAAAAGACGTCCAAAAGGCATCGGCGTCGCTGTGTGCTTACTGAGGTGTAGCCTACAGTTTTGCCTGAAATTGAATTTTATGAATGCCCATCTATGTGGTAAGGCTACTGTTTGTAAAACAGCAAAAAAAAGATGTCCAAAAGATGTCGGCTCATGCTTACTGGGGTGTAGCTTACCCCAGAATTGACAGATACAAACTTGAAACCACTGGTCATGACAATGGGGTGAAACTCCTGGACAACAGTTGTGATTGTCCATTCCATATTGTCCATTTTACATTGACCTATCCTGTTTTTAGAATGTTGTTTTCTAACATGACAGCACATTGGGCGCCATTTAGGTTAAGCTATTTGATCGGAGAAACCTGCATGATGTAAAAAGTGTCCGTCTCATGACATTGTCATACATTTTAGCTGGCTCTCTAGCTAACGTTACGTGTGAGATCTGTGTAATAATATTATTCATATCTCAGAGCCATTTGCATTGCTAGTTATAGCCTAACATTAAACCTAGTTGGTTAGCTAGATACCTGTAGATTCATGCAGGGTAGTAATGTTATAGGTTGGGATTATGTTTCATTGATTAGCTAGCTAATGTTAGCTAGACTCCACTATGCCAGTAACCATTTCACTGTACCGTTTACACCTGCTGTATCCAGTACATGTGACAAATAAACGTACATTTCATTTGATAGAGTGTGTGTTTACCAGAGACGGTAATGTGAAGAACAACATGACTGGCACCAAAGTCAAATTAGGATATAACGACGTTAGGCCAACGAGACAGTGTCCAAGTTCTGAAACTCTCCATTAGAATGTACGGCTTTTATTTCGTCACCACAGACAACAGTAAGCTTTACTGTAATTAGCTTGCCATTGTTGATTTTCCTGTAATAATGAAAACAAATTGGCTAAAGTTAAGATGTTGTCTTACAGTTAGCTAGCTAGTTAACAAGCTAAAAATGAACCAAAACACTGTTTGGAAAGTTGCTTTTAGTTGCCTGGTTTGCTAAATTGACATATACTAAATACATTTTTAAACGGATGAGTTTATTGGTGTTAAAATACACCAGTTATGCTATTTTGGACCACCAGGCTGCTGATGTTGTGAATCCTTAAAGAGATGGGTGGGGCTAAGGCTTAAGAGGGTGTGCACAACACTGAGTGGTTGTAGACAAAGAAGAGCTTTCCAGTAGGAGAGTAACATTCAAGGGACATTTTCTCAAAAGTAGGGTTGCAAGTTTATCAACTTTCAAAGCAGAATTACTTTTCCATTGTTCCTCAACTGTAGTGTACGATAGAACACTTTCTAGCTCTGAGTATTCACTTTTATCCAACGTAAAAAACACCACCGGTGTCACATTTGCCACTGGTTAAGAGAAATTGCCATTGTTTTTGGGCAGAATTATGTGAGGTTTTATGCGTTGTTGTTTATGCGTCTTGATCAGTTTCTCAGGAAATGCTGCCCTCGTCAATCTGCCAACATAGGTGGCTGCCTAATTATTATAATAATTTTTTTACACCTTTATTTAGGCAAGTCAGTTAAGAACAAAATCTTATTTCCAATGACAGCCTAGGAACAGCCTGTTCAGGGGCAGAATGACAGATTTGTACCTTGTCAGCTCGGGGATTTGAACTTGCAATCTTCCGGTTACTAGTCCAACGCTCTAACCACTAGGCTACCCTGCCGCCCCAATCCTGCCTAATGAGCGAGCTGGCCGTGAAGGCTAGTCACTAGCTTCAGCGCCATTCCCAGCTACTAGCCCCAGCACCTAGCCCTGGCAGGGAGGCAATAGCAGCAGTGAATGGTCTTATCATCAGCAAACAGAGACTAGGCACAAAGCACAGGGACAAATCTGCCGTAAACTCCTAGCAAACACAGTCCCCAGTATCAGCTGCTCAGAGCAATCACTCCCTTTCTCTGTTCTACCAGTGTGACATATGCTTGGGCCTTTTTAAATGGAGCTTACAGATTTGTTAGCCGCTGTCTCCTGGGGTCTGTTGCCTAGGGTTACCACAGACAACAGCAAGTGGGTTTTGTTCCTCCTGTTTGGAATGGCTGTAAACTGTCTGTAGGAGCCAGAGTGCAGTGTATTGCAGGACAAATCCAGATGTTATAACACAGGTGTAATGATTGCAATATTGCAGTACTGTAATGTATAGCTTACACCATTACACACACCATAGCAGTGTCATAGGTTAAATCCCAAATGGCATACTAGTATTCCATATTTAGTGCACTACTTTTGACCAGAGACCTATGGGACCTGACGCTGACCAGCATCAATTACCTGAATCCAGCACTCAAACAGCACTAACGGCTCCAGCCTCCCTGGTCAAACCATGCAATCATCAGAGCCCGCCAGACACACACCACACACACACTGTCTGCATCTTCTCATCTAGTCTACCCACTTCACGCACAGACACTGGGCTCACACACACACACACACACACTGGATTTCACTATCCATACTAAGACATACCAGGGCTGGGATCAGTTTGAATTGAAAATGTGAAAAAACTGAATCAATTTTCTAGGGCCGGAACGATAGAAGTATTGAGATACTTGTTAGTATCGTAGCAAGGAAACAAAACAGAAAGTGGATTTAACTTCTTTAGGAAAACAGCCCTAATGTTGGAAACAAACATCATTATGTTGACATCCAGAGTCACATGTACAGTTGAAGTCAGAAGTTTACATACACCGTAGTCAAATATATTTAAACTCAGTTTTTCACAATTCCTGACATTTAATCCTAGTAAAAATTCCCTGTTTTAGGTCATTTAGGATCACCACTTTATTTTAAGAACATGAAATGTCAGAATGAGAGAATGATCTATTTCAGATTGAATTGCTTTCATCACATTCCCAGTGGGTCAGAAGTTTACATACACTCAATTAGCATTTGGTAGCATTGAAGTTTACATACACTCAATTAGCATTTGGTAGCATTGCCTTTAAATTCTTTAACTTGGGTCAAACATTTCAGGTAGCCTTCCACAAGCTTCCCACAATAAGTTTGGTGAATTTTGGCCCATTCCTCCTGACAGAGCTAGTGTAACTGTCAGGTTTGTAGGCCTCCTTGCTCGCACACACTTCTTCAGTTCTTCCCACAAATTTTCTATAGGATTGAGGTGAGGGCTTTGTGTTGGCCACTCCAATACCTTGACTTTGTTGTCCTTAAGCCAGTTAGCCACAACTTTGGAAGTATGCTTGGGGTCATTGTCCATTTGGAAGACCCATTTGCGACCAAGCTTTAACTTCCTGACTGATGTCTTGATGTAACGGGTGTCGTCGGAAGGATGAGACCAAGGCACAGCGTTCTTTAAGTTCCACATAATTTAATAATGAAGTGAAACTTTTAGAAAAACAAAACAATAAAGAATACAATGATCAAACAGCTTCGTTGTGCCAACTACCTGCACACAACCAAAAGAACAAGATCCCATACTGAAGGAGGGAAAAAAGCTACCTAAGTATGATTCCCAATCAGAGACAACGATAGAAATAGAAAACATAGAAACATGAACATAGAATGCCCACCCTAGTCACACACTGGCCTGACCCAAATAGAGAATAAAAACCTCACTATGGCCAGGGTGTGACACTTGAGATGTTGCTTCAATATATCCAAATAATTTTCCTTCCTTATGATGGCATCTATTTTGTGAAGTGCACCAGTCCTTCCTGCAGCAAAGCACCCCCACAACATGATGCTGTCACCCCCATGCTTCACGGTTGGGATGGTGTTCTTCGGCTTGCAAACCTCCCCCTTCTTCCTCCAAACATAAAGATGGTCATTATGGCCAAGCAGTTCTATTTTTGTTTCATCCGACCAGAGGATATTTCTCCAAAAAGTACGATCTTTGTCCCCATGTGCAGTTGCAAACCGTAGTCTGGCTTTTTTATTGCGGTTTTGGAGCAGTGGCATCTTCCTTGCTGAGCGGCCTTTCAGGTTATAAGGCTATGTCGATATATGACTCGTTTTACTGTGGATATAGATATTTCTGTACCCAAAATCAAATCTAGAATCGCCTTTCTTTTTCACAACAAAGCTTCCTTCACTCACGCCGCCAAACTTACCCTAGTAAAACTGACTATTCTACCGATCCTCGACTTTGGCAATGTCATCTACAAAATAGCTTCCAATACTCTACTCAGCAAACTGGATGCAGTCTATCACAGTGCCATCCGTTTTGTTACCAAAGCCCCTTATACCACCCACCACTGTGACCTGTATGCACTAGTCGGCTGGCCCATGCTACATATTCGTCGCCAGACCCACTGGCTCCAGGTCATCTATAAGTCTATGCTAGGTAAAGCTCCGCCTTATCTCAGCTCACTGGTCACGATAACAACACCCACCCATAGCACGCGCTCCAGCAGGTATATCTCACTGGTCATCCCCAATGCCAACTCCTACTTTGCCCGCCTTTCCTTCCAGTTCTCTGCTGCCAGTGACTGGAACGAATTGCAAAAATCGCTGAAGCTGGAGACTTATATTTCCCTCACTAACTATAAACATCAGCTATCTCAGCAGCTAATCGATCGCTGCAGCTGTACATACTCCATCTGTAAATAGCCCACCCAATCTACCTACCTCATCCCCATATATATATATATATATATTTTACTTTTCTGCTCTTTTGCACACCAGTATCTCTACTTGCACATAATCATCTACTCATTTATCACCTGCTAAATTGTAATTACTTCGCTACCATGGCCTATTTATTGCCTACCTCCTCACACCATTTGCACACACTGTATATAGACTTTCTTTTTTCTTTATTGACTGTATGTTTGTTTATTCCATGTGTAACTCTGTGTTGTTGTTTGTGTCACACTGCTCTGCTTTATCTTGGCCAGGTCGCAGTTGTAAATGAGAACTTGGTTAAATAAAGGTGAAATAAAAAAATAAAAACTGTTTCCTCCAGCATCTTCACAAGGTCCTTTGCTGCTGTTCTGGGATTGATTTGCACTGTTCGCACCAAAGTATGTTCATCTCTAGGAGACAGAACGCGTCTCCTTCCTCAGCAGTTTGACAGCTGCAGGGTCCCATGGTGTTTATACCTTCAGGCATTTGGAAAGGTAGGCCTTGAAATACATCCACAGGTACACTCCAATTGACTCAAATGATGTCAATTAGCATATCACAAGCTTCTAAAGCCATGACATAATTTTTTGGAATTTTCCAAGCTGTTTAAAGGCACAGTCAACTTAGTGTATGTAAACTTCTGACCCACTGGAATTGTGATACAGTGAGTTAAAAGTGAAATAATCTGTCTGTAAACAATTGTTGGAAATATTACTTGTGTCATACACAAAGTAGATTCCTAACCAACTCGCCAAAACTATAGTTTGTTAACAAGAAATTTGTGGAGTGGTTGAAAAACAAGTTTTCATGACTCCAACCGTAAGTGTATGTAAACTTCTGACTATAGCATACAATAGCTTACATAGAGCAGGGTTTACATTTTATTTAGTAATTATATATTTTTTTGAACCTTTATTTAAATAGGCAAGTCAGTTAAGAACAAATTCTTATTTACAATGACGACCTACCCTGGCCAATTTAAAGGGCCAAAGAGTTTGGTCGGCTTCGTGTTTACATTTTTGTCATGGAAAATGTTTTGCGATACTGGTATCGTCACAACCCTACTATTTACAATGACTTTTCAAGTCGAAGTAATTTATTTAAAAATGTGACATTTTTAATTAAAATCACTTCCTGAATTGACTGCCTTCAATTCGAATTGACTCCAGCCCTGACACATTACACACGCCCAAATACACCCCTGAAAAATGAGTCCGTTGAATAATTAGGAGGATTAAAAAAGTGTTTGTGTACAGACAGGCATTTCAATGATCACTTTCCTTTGGCTGGCTCTTGAAGGTTATGAGCTTGGCTGCTGCTGACACTCTCCTGGGATGCAGACAAGGTGGCAGTTTGTTTTGCTACCTTGCTTCCCCTCTACAGAGAAATCGTCTTCAGATATGGGACTGCAAATGGCTACCAGCTAGTGCTGAGCGATTAGTACTTTGAGGTTGGTTCGGTTTCGGTACAAAATGTTTTTGAATGATAACGATTTTCGATTTTTGGTACATTTTTTAAACATGAAATGCATTATGAAATAATGAGAGCTTTTTAATGGAAATTCAAAAGGCAAAATATTGAAAATATTACAATGTCTCTGTCAGCTCCACATTGGGTAGATATCAATAGAAAAATTGGAAATTACTTTGAAATAATACAAAATAATACAATAACACAATCAGTTGTTTTTATTACTTAGTTTTATTTGATTACTTATTATTTTTAATTCCTCAAAGTCATCATTTAATTCCTCAAAGTCATTAATTCCTCAAAGCCAGCCAGCCAGCCAGCCAGCCAGCCAGCCAGCCAACCAGCAAACCAGCCAGCCAGCCAGCCAGCCAGCCAGCCAGCCAGCCAGCCAGCCAGCCAGCCAGCCAGCCAGCCAGCCAGCCAGCCAGCCAACTGATGTTATCTCTGTGCTCCTCATACTGTACTGTCTTTAGTCATGCTATTTAGCTAAGCTAACCTGCCTAAGTATACTGCAAAGCTGTCTGACTAAATCATTTGAGTAGTTCTTCAAAGTAGATAAGGCATACTTTCAAGAACTGTTTCTATCCCTCTCTCATCATTGTGTTGTCTACATTCCTCTCTCATGTGGTCAATGTGGTCTGTGTGTATCTAACCTAATGTAGAAGGCGTAAAAGTGTATCCATCTCTGTCCGAGCTGGAAAGAACAGGCATAATCAAGGCACAATTGATTATGGTCATTGTTGTTAATTGCCATGTTTCTGTGCTGAACTAGGTTGAATATTTGCTTAATGAAAACTACAACTCCCTTCAGCCCAGCGTCCCACATAGTTCTTGACCTGATTTCTCTCGTGAATGATTTTATTTCTCTCTAGAGAAACAGCGCACTGGGCTCACAAAAAAAACAGAACTAAATGGATTCAAGTAATTGAACCGACGTCAGTCAATTAGTTGTTTAATAAACCCCATAAATATGACATTTTTGTTAATTGCTCAGCACTTCTACCAGCCAAACACCTGCTGTTTCATGCCTCATTGTCATTGTAAAATGATATGAACAGGGCTATAGTGAGTGAGTGAGAGACCTATTATGGGGGATTCTGCCTGCAGAGGGTCTGGTCTCCCTGGCAACAGGACCAAGAGCACAGGTAGCTCCCAGGATAGGGGGGGGGGGGGGGGGGGTGCTCTTTATCAGCTTTCCACCGGACACAGCAAGGTCACCTTTTACTACACACCCAGAACAACAATGCACACACACATTCACTCACAATCACATATGTGACTATGCTATTACATAGTGACATACGTGCATGGATAAAGGCAGAAATGCTAAAAACATTTTGAAGTAGTCCCACATTAATACTGAAATAGGAAAGAAATAATAAGGACCCACTAACACAGATTTACACTCACTCAACCAATACAAGATATATGTTTACATTATTACATCAATTCCTGTGAGAGTACTATGTTATTCTGTACAACGCCAAGTTATGTAATGAAATATCTATGGAGAACTTCAAAGGACATCTAAAGCCAAGAAAAGTCTTCACTACAAGACATCTGGAAATGAACTTAAATGTCTGTCCGTCTGTCTGTCAGTAATTCAGTCTGAAAATATCTCCTACTAGAAGAGCCATCATTAAATCTACCGACTCCTCCAGAGAGAAAGAGACACAGACAGAGGAAAAATAAATAAAAAGAGAAAGAAAGAAAGAGAGAGAGAGAAAGAGGAAAAATAAATAAGAGAAAGAAAGAGAGAGAGAAAGAGAGAGAGAGAGGAAAAATAAATAAAAAGAGAAAGAAAGAAAGAGAGAGAGAGACAGAGAGAGAGAAATAGGAAAAATAAATGAGAGAAAGAGAGAGAGAGAGAGAGAGAAAGAGGAAAAATAAATAAAAAGAGAAAGAAAGAAAGAGAGAGAGAGAGAAAGAGAGAGAGAGAGAAAGAGGAAAAAGGAAATGAAGAGTTTGGAGGATTTCTTCTCCATAGCCTCCAGGGAAGACTAATATATTCAATTTGGGTTAAAAGAGTGCATTTAAAGAGGAAACTCTCCAACAGGCTGGCAGAGACAAGGCAGGGATTTGAGGAGTAATGTGTTTTCTCTGTTTCTCTGCTCAGCCTGTAATTGACTGATTCAGGATAGGTGTCACGATCGTCGTCAGGGTGGATATGACCGGACCAAGGTGCAGCATGGTGAGCGTACATTTATTTTTATTATAAATGTCGCCAACAAAACAAAGAATGAGGACACGACCGTGAAGCTTACTATATACAGGCCACTAACACAACTACCCACAACTAAGGTGGCAAAACAGGCTGCCGAAGTATGATTCCCAATCAGAGACAACAATAGACAGCTGTCCCTGATTGAGAACCATACCCGGCCAAAACATAGAAACAGAAAACATAGAAATAAAGAAACTAGAATGCCCACCCTAGTCACACCCTGGCCTAACCAAAATAGAGAATAAAAGCCTCTCTATGGCCAGGGCGTGACAATAGGAGGTTTTAATGAGGCAGACCCAGACCCAGACTCCCAGTCAGGGCTAATACAAGGATGCTGGCTGAGCTGCCACTCATTGCAAACAAACATGGCTGCCTACAATGAGTCTGCTACCACAGCTCTCAGCTTCTCTCTCCCACCCTCCTTATCTCGCCATTTCTCATCATTATCTAGTTCTCTCCTTTCAAGCGATTCACATCCAGGTCCCACCACTCCCCCAGTGAATCTACTCTAAGATGAAGAATGTATAACTAGCACCTCAGGATCAGTCTGATCAGGTAACACTCCACAGTTCTAACGCAATAGGAAAGTTATGGGCAGTGAAGCAGAGCATGGGAAGGTACAGAGCTAAGTATGTGTGTGTTTGTGTGCGCACCCGTGTTATCTTACAGAATACACCAGGACTAATACGTACAGTTGCAGCTCCAACAGGCTATGGGTTTTAGGCCTGTCCCGACTCAAGAAATATTGGTCGACCGAAAGTCGTCTGTTCTTTCGACCAATCAATTGGTCAACATTTTTAAAGTGCATTTTTCCATATAAAGACACACCCTATGTGTTTATATATATATATATATATATATATATATATATATATATATATATATATATATATATATATATATATATATATATATGTGTGTGTACAGTGCCTTGCGAAAGTATTCGGCCCCCTTGAACTTTGCGACCTTTTGCCACATTTCAAGCTTCAAACATAAAGATATAAAACTGTATTTTTTTGTGAAGAATCAACAACAAGTGGGACACAATCATGAAGTGGAACGACATTTATTGGATATTTCAAACTTTTTTAACAAATCAAAAACTGAAAAATTGGGCGTGCAAAATTATTCAGCCCCTTTACTTTCAGTGCAGCAAACTCCCTCCAGAAGTTCAGTGAGGATCTCTGAATGATCCAATGTTGACCTAAATGACTAATGATGATAAATACAATCCACCTGTGTGTAATCAAGTCTCCGTATAAATGCACCTGCACTGTGATAGTCTCAGAGGTCCGTTAAAAGCGCAGAGAGCATCATGAAGAACAAGGAACACACCAGGCAGGTCCGAGATACTGTTGTGAAGAAGTTTAAAGCCGGATTTGGATACAAAAAGATTAACCAAGCTTTAAACATCCCAAGGAGCACTGTGCAAGCGATAATATTGAAATGGAAGGAGTATCAGACCACTGCAAATCTACCAAGACCTGGCCATCCCTCTAAACTTTCAGCTCATACAAGGAGAAGACTGATCAGAGATGCAGCCAAGAGGCCCATGATCACTCTGGATGAACTGCAGAGATCTACAGCTGAGGTGGGAGACTCTGTCCATAGGACAACAATCAGTCGTATATACACAAATCTGGCCTTTATGGAAGAGTGGCAAGAAGAAAGCCATTTCTTAAAGATATCCATAAAAAGTGTCGTTTAAAGTTTGCCACAAGCCACCTGGGAGACACACCAAACATGTGGAAGAAGGTGCTCTGGTCAGATGAAACCAAAATTAAACTTTTTGGCAACAATGCAAAACGTTATGTTTGGCGTAAAAGCAACACAGCTCATCACACTGAACACACCATCCCCACTGTCAAACATGGTGGTGGCAGCATCATGGTTTGGGCCTGCTTTTCTTCAGCAGGGACAGGGAAGATGGTTAAAATTGATGGGAAGATGGATGGAGCCAAATACAGGACCATTCTGGAAGAAAACCTGATGGAGTCTGCAAAAGACCTGAGACTGGGACGGAGATTTGTCTTCCAACAAGACAATGATCCAAAACATAAAGCAAAATCTACAATGGAATGGTTCAAAAATAAACATATCCAGGTGTTAGAATGGCCAAGTCAAAGTCCAGACCTGAATCCAATCGAGAATCTGTGGAAAGAACTGAAAACTGCTGTTCACAAATGCTCTCCATCAAACCTCACTGAGCTCGAGCTGTTTTGCAAGGAGGAATGGGAAAAAATTTCAGTCTCTCGATGTGCAAAACTGATAGAGACATACCCCAAGCGACTTACAGCTGTAATCGCAGCAAAAGGTGGCGCTACAAAGTATTAACTTAAGGGGGCTGAATAATTTTGCACGCCCAATTTTCAGTTTTTGATTTGTTAAAAAAGTTTGAAATATCCAATAAATGTCATTCCACTTCATGATTGTGTCCCACTTGTTGTTGATTCTTCACAAAAAAATACAGTTTTATATCTTTATGTTTGAAGCCTGAAATGTGGCAAAAGGTCGCAAAGTTCAAGGGGGCCGAATACTTTCGCAAGGCACTGTATATTTATATATATATATATCTCAACTATATGCATTGAGCTTGTCTGATGCTTTAAGCTTATGGGTTGATGAAATAAGACAAATGCCTAAAGAGGGCGCCAGACATCTAGATAACCAGAAGATAAAATCCTTAATCTGACCCAACAATTCTCCTCCCACTCCTGCTGGCTTTCGCAGATTCTGCTATTACTCTCCTGAAGTTGCCGGTAATAGGCTACACAGGGAGTCTGCAACCTTTCTCATGTGGAATGCTAATTTATCTTACAATTTCTACTGATCTGCATGCCAGTTATGGTTTTCATATGCTCATTTTCGTGAAACAGTTTAATTTAATTTATAATAAAGTCTTCATATCTCAAAATCACTGTCATGTGGTTAATCAAAATTCTATCCAAATCTAAATGAAAATGATGCAAACCTAAAGAGCTTGCACAAGCGAACTTGCGACATTGTACAAAATATTCTGGGCCCTCACTTTCCCTCAGCAGTGAGTGCAAGGGATAAGAAGCCGTGCTTGACTTGGGCAGGAGCTCACCGGAGCGGAGTACCCGCACCTCAAACGTTCTACTGCTCGAGCTCTTGTTCCTCTTACAAAATATTATCTCAAAAGTATTGTGGAGCTCCTGCACCTAAATACAAAAGGTACCAGCACCCAAAATGAGTACTGTTACCTATTTCAGTCCATGTCAAGCAATGATAAGAAGAAATCAGGTAGGCCTATTTTATGTTTCCACTGGGTCAGAGCATGACATTTTTCCCTTTCAAGCTGAGTGGTTATAGAAAAGGGAGAGAGCTGGGAATATTTTTCAGATACATTGATGAACTATTGTCATTCTCAATGGATGTAAAAACAGACTTTGTTTGCTTGCTGTTCGAGGTGAAGGAAAAATTACTGAGAAGCTCCACAGGTGGTGGTGCGAAATACTACAGAAATACTATCAGATCCCCAAATGGGCACATTTATATGCCTACAGGTAGCCTATAGGACTACTTCTATGCGTGCGGGTCCTGACTCAGCATTAACAGGAGCACTCCAAACAAAAGACAACGACTAAATTGACAAAACTCGTAAATGGAAGGAAATAAACCAAAACTTGTTTCTCACAAGTGTAACATAGGTTGTGCACTCTGCTAACAATGTGCCCACTCCAACAATGTCTCTTCTTATTATTGGTGTCCTTTAGTAGTGGTTTCTTTGAAGCCTCGACCACGAAGGCCTGATTCACGCATTATCCTCTGTTGACAGTTGATGTTGAGATGTGTCTGTTACTTGAACTCCGTGAAGCATTTATCTGGGCTGCTATCTGAGGTGCAGTTAATTCTAATGAACTTATCCTCTGCAGCAGAGGTAACTCTGGGGCTTCCTTCCCTTACCAGTTTCATCATAGAGCTTGATGGTTTTGTGACCGCACTTGAAGAAACTTTCAAAGTTCTTGAAATGTTCCGGATTGACTGACCTTCATGTCTTAAAGTAATGATGGACTGTCATTTCTCTTTGCTTATTTGAGCTGTTTTTGCCATAATATGGACTTGGTCTTTTACCAAATAGGGCTATCTGCTGTATACCACCCCTACCTTGTCACAACACAACTGATTGGCTCAAACACATTAAGAAGAAAATAAATTCCACAAATTAACTTTAAAAAGGCATACCTGTCAATTGAAATGCATTCCAGGTGACTACCTCATGAAGCTGTGTCATGTTGTGTCTTGTCTCTGTCCTTTCCCTTCACCCTGTCTCCCTCTGCTGGTCGTTGTTAGGTTACCTTTTCTCCCCCGCTTTCTCCCAGCTGTTCCTTGTCTCCTCTAACTACCCATTCACCCCGTTTCCCACCTGTTCCCTTTTTCCCTCTGATTAGGTCCCTATATCTCTCTCTGTTTCTGTTCCTGTCCTTGTCGGATTCTTGTTTGTGTTTCATGCCTGAGCCAGACTATCGTCATGTTTGCTGTAACCTTGTCCTGTCCTGTCGGAATCTGCCGGTCTATCTGAGCCTACCTATGTTTGGTTATTAAAGAAGCTCTGTTTAAGTTAGTTCGCTTTTGGGTCCTCATTCACTCACCATAACAGAAGAATCCGACCAAGAATGGACCCAGCGACTTCGGATCCTCTCCACTCAGCCGTCGGGATCCAGGGAGCGATGCTAGGCAGACACGAGCAGGAAGTGTCTGCTGCTCGACATGCCATTGAGACCCTGGCCACCCAAGTCTCCAACCTCACAGAACAGGTTCACCATCTCCGCCTCGATCCACCGGCCACTTCCAGGGCTTTCGAATCTCCGGAGCCCAGAATCAATAACCCGCCGTGTTACTCTGGGGAGCCCACTGAATGCCGCTCGTTCCTCACCCAGTGTGATATTGTGTTTTCTCTCCAGCCCAACACTTACTCCAGGAGCACTGCTCGTGTCGCCTACGTCATATCTCTCCTTATTGGACGGGCTCGTGAGTGGGGCACGGCAATCTGGGAGGCAAGGGCTGAGTGTACTAACCAGTATCAGGACTTTAAGGAGGAGATGATACGGGTTTTTGATCGATCTGTTTTTGGGGAGGAGGCTTCCAGGGCCCTGTCTTCCCTATGTCAAGGCAATCGATCCATAACAGACTACTCTATTGAGTTTCGCACTCTTGCTGTCTCCAGTGGCTGGAACGAGCCGGCCTTGCTCGCTCGTCTTCTGGAGGGTCTCCGCGCAGAGGTAAAGGATGAGATTCTCTCCCGGGAGGTTCCTTCCAGCGTGGATTCCTTGATTGAACTCGCTATTCGCATTGAGCGACGGGTTGATCTTCGTCACCGAGCTCGTGGAAAGGAGCTCGCGCTCTCCGTCGCCCCCCTCTCCGCATCACTACCATCTTCCTCTGCCGGCTCGGGTGCTGAGCCCATGCAGCTGGGAGGTATCCGCATCTCGACTAAGGAGAGGGAACGGAGAATCACCAACCGCCTCTGTCTCTATTGCGGTTCCGCTGGTCATTTTGTCACTTCATGTCCAGTAAAAGGCCAGAGCTCGTCAGTAAGCGGAGGGCTACTGGTGAGCGCTACTACTCCTGTCTCTCCTTCAAGATCCTGCACTACCTTGTCGGTCCATCTACGCTGGACCGGTTCGTCAGCTTCCTGCAGTGCCTTAATAGACTCTGGGGCGGAGGGCTGTTTTATGGACGAGACCTGGGCTCGGGAACATGACATTCCTCTCAGACAGTTAAAGGAGCCCACGGCCTTGTTCGCCCTGGATGGTAGTCCTCTCCCCAGGATTCAGCGTGAGACGCTACCTTTAACCCTCACTGTTTCTGGTAATCATAGTGAAACCATTTCTTTTTTAATTTTTCGTTCACCTTTTACACCTGTTGTTTTGGGCCATCCCTGGCTAGTTTGTCATAATCCTTCCATTAATTGGTCTAGTAATTCTATCCTCTCCTGGAACGTCTCTTGTCATGTGAAATGTTTAATGTCTGCTATCCCTCCTGTTTCCTCTGTCTCTTCTTCACAGGAGGAGCCTGGTGATTTGACAGGGGTGCCGGAGGAATATCACGATCTGCGCACGGTGTTCAGTCGGTCCAGGGCCACCTCTCTTCCTCCACACCGGTCGTATGATTGTAGTATTGATCTCCTTCCGGGAACCACCCCCCCCCCGGGGTAGACTATACTCTCTGTCGGCTCCCGAACGTAAGGCTCTCGAAGATTATTTGTCTGTAGCTCTTGACGCCGGTACCATAGTCCCCTCCTCCTCTCCCGCCGGAGTGGGGGTTTTTTTTGTCAAGAAGAAGGACGGGTCTCTGCGCCCCTGCATAGATTATCGAGGGCTGAATGACATAACAGTGAAGAATCGTTATCCGCTTCCTCTTATGTCTTCAGCCTTCGAGATCCTGCAGGGAGCCAGGTTTTTCACTAAGTTGGACCTTCGTAACGCTTACCATCTCGTGCGCATCAGGGAGGGGGACGAGTGGAAGACGGCGTTTAACACTCCGTTAGGGCACTTTGAATACCGGGTTCTTCCTTTCGGCCTCGCTAACGCTCCAGCTGTCTTTCAGGCATTAGTCAATGATGTCCTGAGAGACATGCTGAACATCTTTGTTTTCGTTTACCTTGACGATATCCTGATTTTTTCACCGTCACTCCAGATTCATGTTCAGCACGTTCGACGTGTCCTCCAGCGCCTTTTAGAGAATTGTCTTTTTGTGAAGGCTGAGAAGTGCACTTTTCATGCCTCCTCCGTCACATTTCTCGGTTCTGTTATTTCCGCTGAAGGCATTAAGATGGATCCCGCTAAGGTCCAAGCTGTCATTGATTGGCCCGTCCCTAAGTCACGCGTCGAGCTGCAGCGCTTTCTCGGCTTCGCGAACTTCTATCGTCGTTTCATCCGTAATTTCGGTCAGGTGGCAGCTCCTCTCACAGCCCTTACTTCTGTCAAGACGTGCTTTAAGTGGTCCGTTTCCGCCCAGGGAGCTTTTGATCTCCTCAAGAATCGTTTTACATCCGCTCCTATCCTTGTTACACCTGACGTCTCTAGACAGTTCGTTGTCGAGGTTGACGCGTCAGAGGTGGGCGTGGGAGCCATTCTTTCTCAGCGCTCCCTCTCTGACGACAAGGTCCACCCATGCGCGTATTTTTCTCATCGCCTGTCGCCGTCGGAACGTAACTATGATGTGGGTAACCGTGAACTGCTCGCCATCCGGTTAGCCCTAGGCGAATGGCGACAGTGGTTGGAGGGGGCGACCGTTCCTTTTGTCGTTTGGACTGACCATAGGAACCTTGAGTACATCCGTTCTGCCAAACGACTTAATGCGCGTCAGGCGCGTTGGGCGCTGTTTTTCGCTCGTTTCGAGTTCGTGATTTCTTATCGTCCGGGCTCTAAGAACACCAAGCCTGATGCTTTGTCTCGTCTCTTCAGTTCTTCAGTAGCCTCCACTGACCCCGAGGGGATTCTCCCTGAGGGGCGTGTTGTCGGGTTGACTGTCTGGGGAATTGAGAGGCAGGTAAAACAAGCGCTCACTCACACTCCGTCGCCGCGCGCTTGTCCTAGGAACCTTCTTTTCGTTCCCGTTCCTACTCGTCTGGCCGTTCTTCAGTGGGCTCACTCTGCCAAGTTAGCCGGCCACCCTGGCGTTCGGGGTACGCTTGCTTCCATTCGCCAGCGTTTTTGGTGGCCCACCCGGGAGCATGACACGCGTCGTTTCGTGGCTGCTTGTTCGGTCTGCGCGCAGACTAAGTCCGGTAACTCTCCTCCTGCCGGCCGTCTCAGGCCGCTTCCTATTCCCTCTCGACCGTGGTCTCACATCGCCTTAGATTTTGTCACCGGACTGCCTTCGTCAGCGGGGAAGACTGTTATTCTTACGGTTGTCGATAGGTTCTCTAAGGCGGCTCATTTCATTCCCCTTGCTAAGCTTCCTTCTGCTAAAGAGACGGCACAAATCATCATCGAGAATGTTTTCAGAATTCATGGCCTTCCGTCAGACGTCGTTTCGGACAGAGGTCCGCAATTCACGTCTCAATTTTGGAGGGAGTTTTGCCGTTTGATTGGGGCTTCCGTCAGTCTCTCTTCCGGCTTTCACCCCCAGTCTAACGGTCAAGCAGAACGGGCCAATCAGACTATTGGTCGCATCTTACGCAGTCTTTCTTTTCGCAACCCTGCGTCTTGGTCAGAACAGCTCCCCTGGGCAGAATACGCCCACAACTCGCTTCCTTCGTCTGCGACCGGGCTATCTCCTTTTCAGAGTAGCCTCGGGTACCAGCCTCCGCTGTTCTCATCTCAGTTCGCCGAGTCCAGCGTCCCCTCCGCTCAGGCTTTTGTCCAACGTTGCGAGCGCACCTGGAAGAGGGTCAGGTCTGCACTTTGCCGTTATAGGGCGCAGACTGTGAGGGCTGCTAATAAGCGTAGAACTAAGAGTCCTAGATATTGTCGCGGTCAGAGAGTTTGGCTCTCCACTCAGAACCTTCCCCTTAAGACGGCTTCTCGCAAGTTGACCCCGCGGTTCATTGGTCCGTTCCGTATTTCTCGGGTCATTAATCCTGTCGCAGTTCGACTTCTTCTTCCGCGATACCTTCGTCGCGTCCACCCGGTCTTCCATGTCTCCTGTATTAAGCCCGTTCTTCGCGCCCCCGCTCGTCTTCCCCCCCCCCCCCCCCATCCTTGTCGAGGGCGCACCCATCTACAGGGTCCGCAGGATTTTGGACATGCGTCCTCGGGGCCGTGGTCACCAGTACCTTGTCGATTGGGAGGGGTACGGTCCTGAGGAGAGGAGTTGGGTTCCCTCTCGGGACGTGCTGGACCGTGCGCTGATCGAGGATTTCCTCCGTTGCCGCCAGGTTTCCTCCTCGAGTGCGCCAGGAGGCGCTCGGTGAGTGGGGGGGTACTGTCATGTTGTGTCTTGTCTCTGTCCTTTCCCTTCACCCTGTCTCCCTCTGCTGGTCGTTGTTAGGTTACCTTTTCTCCCCCGCTTTCTCCCAGCTGTTCCTTGTCTCCTCTAACTACCCATTCACCCCGTTTCCCACCTGTTCCCTTTTTCCCTCTGATTAGGTCCCTATATCTCTCTCTGTTTCTGTTCCTGTCCTTGTCGGATTCTTGTTTGTGTTTCATGCCTGAGCCAGACTATCGTCATGTTTGCTGTAACCTTGTCCTGTCCTGTCGGAATCTGCCGGTCTATCTGAGCCTACCTATGTTTGGTTATTAAAGAAGCTCTGTTTAAGTTAGTTCGCTTTTGGGTCCTCATTCACTCACCATAACAAGCTGGTTGAGAGAATGCCAAGAGTGTGCAAAGCTGTCTTCAAGGCAAAGGGTGGCTACATGGAAGAATCTCAAATATATTTGTTTAAGACTTTTTTGGTTTCTAAATGATTCCAGTGTTATTTCATAGTTTGGATGTCTTCACTATTATTCTACTATGTAGAAAATCTATGTTTTTAAATTAAAAAAATAGAATGTGTAGGTGTGTCCCAAATTTTTGACTGGTGCTGTATATTTGTTACTTGACTAAAACAATTTCGGTCGACCAAGAACCTAACGACCAAACAATCGACCAGTCGACTAATTGGGGTCAGACCTAATGCTTTTTAACCAGCCTTTACTAAATCTTTACCCAAAACCTTTGCAGCAACCCTTCAACTCACACACATTAGCAGAGGCCTACGTTTAGCTGTGACGTCATAAAGCCTGTCTAAATGTCCCTCCAGTGTACACTGTATGTCTCTCAGTCTGACTGCCCAGAATGCTGTCAGTAATCCTGGCAGTGTCCCAAATGTCACCCTACTCCCTATAGAGGTGTATTGTAATGCACTATATAGGGAATGGTGTGCCATTTGGGATGCATTCCCTGTCTGTCACACCCTGTTTCCCATGTTCTAGTCACTCCTGAGGAGAAACACACCGTCAGCACAGTCACAGCACCAGCAGCCTTCCTCCAGCACTCAGTCAGACAAAGGGAGATTTCCCCCCAGAGTGTGTCCCCTCAAACGACGTGGAATAAACCTCCTTCAGAGTGTGTGTGTGTGTGTGTGTGTGTGTGTGTGTGTATGTGTAGAGAGAGAGAGAGAGAGAGAGCACAGGAAGCTGTGTATATTGTGTGTGTGTGGTGGCTGGGGGAGGGGCCAGCAGGTAGAGGGCAGGTGGGGGGTGGGGCAGTGGGTAATGTCTGCAGCAGTGCAGCGCCTCAATCAACCTCCAGCCAGATGTGTATACTGCTGCAGTCTCACACGCTTATTACACAGCAAGGACATGGGGGAGGGTCTAAGTGTGCACACACACACACACACACACACACAACCTCATATACAAGCACATTTATTACCCAACAAGGGAACGTGGATAGCACATGGTTAAACCAATAATAACGCATACACACACAGACACTGCACACACACTCTATGGTTCAGCAAATTGAGTAGAGACCGCCATCTCTGTCTGATACTGTGC
>NC_143026.1:30565000-30592500 GCF_057628025.1 Oncorhynchus mykiss
GTTCATTAGCATGTTTGTTCATTAGCCGGTTTGTTAATTAGCCTGTTTGTTCATTAGCCTGGTTGTTCTTTAGCCTGTTTGTTCATTGGCCTGTTTGTTCATTAGCCTGGTTGTTCTTTAGCCTGGTTGTTCATTAGCCAGGTTCTTCTTTAGCCTGGTTGTTCATTAACCTGGTTGTTCTTTAGCCTGGTTGTTCATTAGCATGGTTGTTCTTTAGCCTGTTTGTTCATTAGCCTGGTTGTTCTTTAGCCTGGTTGTTCATTAGCATGTTTGTTCTTTAGCCTGGTAGTTCATTAGCCTGGTTGTTCTTTAGCCTGTTTGTTCATTAGCCTGTTTGTTCTTTAGCCTGGTTGTTCATTAGCCAGGTTGTTCTTTAGGCTGGTTGTTCATTGGCTTGGTTGTTATTAAGCCTGTTTGTTCATTAGCCTGTTTGTTCTTTAGCCTGCTTGTTCATTAGCCTGCTTGTTCATTGGCCTGTTTGTTCTTTAGCCTGGTTGCTCATTAGTCAGGTTGTTCTTTAGCCTGGTTGTTCGTTAGCCAGGTTGTTATTTAGGCTGCTTGTTCTTTAGCATGGTTGTTCTTTAGCCTGGTTGTTCATTAGCCTGGTTGTTCATTAGCCAGGTTGTTATTTAGGCTGCTTGTTCTTTAGCCTGGTTGTTCTTAAGCATGGATGTTCATTAGCTTGGTTGTTCATTAGCCAGGTTGTTATTTAGGCTGCTTGTTCTTTAGCCTGTTTGTTCTTTAGCCTGGTTGTTCATTAGCCAGGTTGTTATTTAGGCTGCTTGTTCTTTAGACTGTTTGTTCTTTAGCCTGGTTGTTCATTAGCCAAGTTGTTATTTAGGCTGCTTGTTCTTTGCCTGGTTGTTCATTAGCCTGGTTGTTCATTAGCCTGGTTGTTATTTAGGCTGCTTGTTCTTTAGCCTGTTTGTTCATTAGCCAGGTTGTTCATTAGCCTGTTTGTTCATTAGCCTGTTTGTTCATTAGCCTGGTTGTTCTTTAGCCAGGTTGTTATTTAGGCTGCTTGTTCATTAGCCTGGTTGTTCATTAGCCTGTTTGTTATTTAGTACTCTGTGTTTTAACTGTCTAGTGTTCCCACTCTATTTCTGTTCTGCTCTGTTTCTTCTGAGTGATTTCTCTTGTGTCTTTTTCTTCACCTCTCCTGCTACAACTATTCTACTTTAGCAGGATGAGATTATGGTGAGTAGTGTGTGTGTGCGTGTGTGTTAGCATGTGTGAGTGTGTGTTAGTGTGCGTGCTTGTTTTTATGTGTTTGTGTGTGTTAGAATGTGTTGGTTTCCTTGTGTGTGTGTGTGTGTGTTTGTTAGAATGTGTGTGTGGAGAGAGCCTCCCATAACTGTAGATGGGTAGGTAGCTAGGGAGCTCTCTGGGCATTTGCTTCTTTCCTCAGCTGCCTCCCTCCTCCAGGCAGTGCTCCCATCCAACACAACAGAAACATGCTCAGCTAGCACTGCTCATCTCCTATTAGAAACCAGCATGAGTAAAAAAAATAGCATGAACCATTATTTTACAATACACCCCCAGACATAGACAGAACACAGAGGGGTTAAGACCAGATAGGCCTCCAGGTTCCTTAATGCACAACATATTTTTATGTGCAGACTTTTCTCTCTCCCATAGAAACGGCACCATTTGGAGACGTTACATTTCACAGCCGTGGCCTCACAATCAAGCCTCATTTTCCTTGGCTGAGTGATTGCTCGTCGCCCCCCCAGCCTTAGCTTGACACCAGATAAAGAAGGCAGCCATGTGTTCTCCAATGACAACAGCTCGCAGAGAGATGGAGGCTTTAGCTTTAGAGGGGGGTGCTGCCTGCTGCCTTCTCTATTTAAGACCAGTTCTCCAAAGCCCACATCTCTCTCACACTCGTTATCTACTCTACTCTACTCTACTCTACTCTACTCTACTCTACTCTACTCTACTCTACTCTACTCTACTCTACTCTACTCTACCCTACCCTACCCTACCCTACTCTACTCTACTCTACTCTACCCTACTCTACTCTACTCTACTCTACTCTACTCTGCCCTACCCTACTCTACTCTACTCTACTCTACTCTACTCTACTCTACTCTACCCTACCCTACCCTACCCTACCCTACCCTACTCTACTCTACCCTACCCTACTCTACTCTACCCTACCCTACCCTACTCTACTCTACTCTACTCTACTCTACTCTACTCTACTCTACTCTACTCTACTCTACTCTACTCTACTCTACTCTACTCTACTCTACTCTACCCTACCCTACCCTAACTGGTCTTTGCCAGCAGCATACCACCCTGCATACCACTGCTGGCTTGCTTCTGAAGCTAAGCAGGGTTGGTCCTGTTTAGTCCCTGGATGGGAGACCAGATGCTGCTGGAAGTGGTGTTGGAGGGCCAGTAGGAGGCACTCTTTCCTCTGGTCTAAGAAATATCCCAATATCCCACTGCCCTGTGTAGGGTGCCGTCTTTCAGATGGGATGTTAAACGGGTGTCCTGACTCTCTGAGGTCATTAAAGATCCCATGGCACTTATCGTAAGAGTAGGGGTGTTAACCCTGGTGTCCTGGCTAAATTCCCAATCTGGCCCTCAAACCATCACGGTCACCTAATAATCCCCAGTTTACAATTGGCTCATTCATCCTCCTCCTCTCCCCTGTAACTATTCCCCAGGTCGTTGCTGTAAATGAGAATGTGTTCTCAGTCAACTTACCTGGTAAAATAACAAATAAAGGGCATAGGTTTTCCTGTTTAGCCGGCTGCATTTAGTTCTGCTCTCCTCCAGCTGCTTTGACCAACAGCCTCTCCTGGTATCTTTTATTGACCTACCTTTCTACCCACCTAGGGCATTCAAACCACCCAATATGATGCAATATAAAGACTAACAATGCCTTGGTGGAAGGGTCAACTAAGCAGTTGGTTGCGCTGTCCAACAGAAAAGTTTGAAAAAACAGATAAGGTGGAAGTTTTGACATGACACACCATGACTAGGCATCTGTCAGTTAATAACCAGCTGATAATCCCCCCCTCCCCACCACCACCACCACACCACACAACGACGCATTCCGTGGGCAACCTCGACACAAAGATGCATCAGCATATGTGCTGCATGAGTTTTGGTTTGAAAGCGGCCCTACAGCCCCATATGGCTCTTTGTCCCCCTTTGTCCCTGCCTGCCTTGCCCTCGCTGTACCCCACTCTAGCCAGCCAGTGTGCCAATGTGCAAATATGCCAGTGTGCTGCCTGCCCCTGTGCATTACGAATGGCCTATGCTCTGTGCTCCGTACGTGGCATAGCTGTGTAATGTTCTCTCCACATCCCCATTCAGCCGGAGAGAGGAGCAGTTAATGATCGGTTTAAGGTAAATACAGAGGCACAATATGCATTACATGTTTATGTTATGGGAGAGACACTGATAGAATCACCAATGATAGTTGTGTTTGATGCTAATAGAAAGGCCCATTGAGCCGGTCCCATTTGTCCCGTGTTGTGTCCCCTGCAGTGACTCACATTGTCCACTAGGGGCAGTAGTGAGAGGATACCACACATGCCATACATACACAGGACTTACTAACACAATGTCATGATGGAGGAAGTGCAGTTGTGAGGGGATTCAGAAGGCTAGCTTTGTGTTTGCCTGCCTTTCTGAATCTGTTTTTCTTTCCTCTCTCTCCCTCCCTCCCTCCCTCTATCCTTCTCTCTCTCAGGTGATCAGGAAGGGCTGGCTGACCATCAACAACATTGGCATCATGAAGGGAGGAGCAAAGGAGTACTGGTTCGTCCTGACCGCTGAGTCCCTGTCCTGGTACAAGGACGATGAGGTGAGGCTATGGTTGTACCTACACACTGGGTTTAAAAGCAAAGATTTCATACTAGAGAGATTTTATGCAGGTACCTCATTTGCTTATTTACCAATTCTGTCACAATAAGAAGGACCTCACATACACAGGTTTCTCATAAAATGACTTAATAAATACATTTTCATTGGCTGTATTGTGTTGGATGAAATGACAATTGAAGACAACTAAAATGCTGGTCTTTACTGCTCTCATTGAGCTGTTGGCGCCTGCACTTGACACGTCACCCGACAGCGATGTGTCTCATTTTAACGCCAACTCTTTCATGTGTGACTATGGGTTGTTGTTTCCAAAACCAGTGATGGAATTACTTCTGTTGGATACTTTACGTATGTTTTACTTCGAGACGTGCTGCCAAGGAGATTCAACAATTATTTTCCATTGTTTCTTAACAACAGTGAATTGTGCTTGTTAATAGAACCTGACAAGGTTTGAACCAGGTCAGATTGGTCAAAGACAATCCCAGAATCCGTTGTAGCTTTATTAAGAGTTAGCCACAGCCACTCCGCTGACTGACTGACATCATTGTGTGTGTGTGTGTGTGTGTGTGTGTTTATATGATAATTAGGGTACCTCTTTATTTGGATAGTCCATCTGTAGACGCTCTACAAACCATATGTCACATTTCAACTAACTATCTACGAACCATGACCTTAAACCTTATCCTAACCCTAACCCTAACCTTAACCTTAACCCGAAACCTAACCTTAACCCTTATTCTAAACCTAACCCTAACAGTAACCTTGCAAGCATTTTCTTGTCAGCAGGTAGTTTTGTTTGATAGTATGACCATCTGTAAAGCATCTACAGATGGAAAATCTGGACTATCCAATTAAAGGGTGACCATCATTTTTTCTATATATCAGAGAGTCTGTTCTTTAACACACTAAAGGTAATGAGATGGGCCAAGGGACGTTTGTGTGTGTGTGTGTGGGGGGGGAGGGGGAGGGCTAGAGGAAGTAGAGAGGGTGGGGGTATTGTAGGGCTAGGTGTAGTAGGAGAGGAGTCTGTTCAAAGTGAGACAGGGCCCCCCAGCATGTCAGACACTAAAGCTGGCACCCACATGTGCATACCAGAGCCCTGCCCTGAGTGTGTTCCCAATTACACACACATGTACACACACAACACACTGTTAGGGCTGGCCTGCATGTTCCCCTTCAAGACTTAGGCCAGGGCTGCTTCTCATAAACATATTCTATTTCAAAGGGCGCTAGAGAGGATGGGGGAAAGGGGGAAGAGAAAGGGGAGGGAATTGGCTGCAAAGTAGAAGAGGGAGGGAAGGAGTGTCTCTGGTTAGCTGGTTAGGGCCACAGTAACAAGGACCATGTGGGACGGAGAGAGAGAGAAAGAGCGAGGGATGCTGTGGTCTTCCTTTCATCTCTTGCTGAACAAAAGTCCCATCCCCAGAGCCCTGCTGCAAATAACCAAACCACATAGAGGGCAGGAACCCCTCTCTCTGCCTTTACCCTCCGTCCGTCCCCCTGTCCCGTCGGCATTGCCCCACGTGTATTTATTTGAAAATGGCAGTCTCTCAGAACACGGGGACTCAAAACTAATATAGCACCGCTACTCCAGCTCAGAGGAGGGACTAATGTGGTTTAATGAGCAGGGAACAGAAACATTTCCATGCTCAGAGGAGGGACTAATGTGGTTTAATGAGCAGGGAACAGAAACATTTCCATGCTCAGAGGAGGGACTAATGTGGTTTAATGAGCAGGGAACAGAAACATTTCCATGCTCAGAGGAGGGACTAATGTGGTTTAATGAGCAGGGAACAGAAACATTTCCATGCTCAGAGGAGGGACTAATGTGGTTTAATGAGCAGGGAACAGAAACATTTCCATGCTCAGAGGAGGGACTAATGTGGTTTAATGAGCAGGGAACAGAAACATTTCCATGCTCAGAGGAGGGACTAATGTGGTTTAATGAGCAGGGAACAGAAACATTTCCATGCTCAGAGGAGGGACTAATGTGGTTTAATGAGCAGGGAACAGAAACATTTCCATGCTCAGAGGAGGGACTAATGTGGTTTAATGAGCAGGGAACAGAAACATTTCCATGCTCAGAGGAGGGACTAATGTGGTTTAATGAGCAGGGAACAGAAACATTTCCATGCTCAGAGGAGGGACTAATGTGGTTTAATGAGCAGGGAACAGAAACATTTCCATGCTCAGAGGAGGGACTAATGTGGTTTAATGAGCAGGGAACAGAAACATTTCCATGCTCAGAGGAGGGACTAATGTGGTTTAATGAGCAGGGAACAGAAACATTTCCATGCTCAGAGGAGGGACTAATGTGGTTTAATGAGCAGGGAACAGAAACATTTCCATGCTCAGAAGAGGGACTAATGTGGTTTAATGAGCAGGGAACAGAAACATTTCCATGCTCAGAGGAGGGACTAATGTGGTTTAATGAGCAGGGAACAGAAACATTTCCATGCTCAGAGGAGGGACTAATGTGGTTTAATGAGCAGGGAACAGAAACATTTCCATGCTCAGAGGAGGGACTAATGTGGTTTAATGAGCAGGGAACAGAAACATTTCCATGCCTTTGTCCAAGCAAAGTGGACATGCTTTAATTTGTATACACTCAGTCACACACTAAAGCGTACTCTGGGGCGACACACACTCCGGGCCCACACTGGCTAACATACACACACACTCAAACCTAGCATATGTAATGTACACTATTTAGTTGAATAGCCTTTGTCCATTCATTCATACACATGACCATCCCCACTGACACACGTACAGAGCTTTACAAAAATGTTCCCGTTTCAAATTTTACTAGCTAGCTTCTCATCATTGTGAACCCCTACCTTGTTCTGGCAGCACAGGACACAATGCCTACTGCTGAAGCAGGACCATAGCCTTGACCATATCCTCCCATCATTTTATAAGATACCACAGTGCGCGCACACACACACACGTACACACACACACGTACACACACGTACACACACGTACACACACACGCACACACACACACACACACACACACACACACACACACACACACACACACACACACACACACACACACACACACACACATACATACATACATACACACACCACACCTCCACATCCAGACACTAATAATAACCTTCAACTACCCCCAGTTTTGGCACAGGGTAGGGTCTAGGGGGTTAGGGGATCTGGTTTGTATTACCAGACATGCCAGGGCTTTGAATCAAGCAGCCCTGGAGCCCAGAACTCCCCAAAGCCTCTCAAACCAGAGAAGAAGTGAATGAAGAGAAACCCTCAAAAGCATGAGTAAACACCAAGCCCATGAATCTCACTGGCCCCCACTGTCTGTACAGCAATTATATACACTACCGTTCAAAAGTTTTTGGGTCACTTAGAAGGCCAGTATCCCGGAGTGGCCTCTTCACTGTTGACGTTGAGACTGATGTTTTGCGAGTACTATTTAATTAAACTGCCAATTGACAAGTGAGGCGTCTGTTTCCCAAACTAGACACTCTAATGTACTTGTCCTCTTGCTCAGTTGTGCACCAGGGCCTCCCACTCCTCTTTCTATTCTGGTTAGAGACAGTTTGCGCTGTTCTGTGAAGGGAGTAGTACACAGCATTGTACCAGATCTTCAGTTTCTTGACAATTTCTCACATGGAATAGCCTTAATTTCTCAGAACAAGAATAGACTGACAAGTTTCAGAAGAAAGTGCTTTGTTTCTGTTCATTTTGAGCCTGTAATCCAACCCACAAATGCTGATGCTCCAGATACTCAACTAGTCTAAAGAAGGCCAGTTTTATTTCTTCTTTAATTAATCAGGACAAGTTTTCAGCTGTGCTAACATAATTGTAAAAGGGTTTTCTAATGATCAATTAGCCTTTTAAAATGATAAACTTGGATTAGCTAACACAACGTGCCATTGGAACACAGGAGTGATGGTTGCTGATAATGGACCTCTGTACACCTATGTAGATATAAAAAATCTGCCGTTTCCAGCTACAATAGTCATTTACAACATTAACATTAACAATGTATAAACTGTATTTCTGATCAATCACACACGCACGCACGCACACACGCACGCACGCACGCACGCACACACATGCATGCACACACGCATGCACACACACACACACACGCACGCACACACGCATGTACGAACGCACGCACGCACACACACACACACACACACACACACACACACACACACACACACACACACACACACACACACACACACACAACATAATGTGAGCTTTCAAGGATGCTATAATCGTCATCGAGCTGCTGTGAGACCCTCCACACTGGATGTCACTGCAGACCCCTGTGTGTGTGTGTGTGTGTGTGTGTAGGGGGGGTCTCCTTGGTCTCCTTGCAGCTCGGTCCTATTGTAAAGCTACCGTAAAAGACTATCAACTGGAGATCTGAGCTGTAAATAACCTGGGGGGAAATAGGAGGCGCTCGCTCTCAAGAGCACTCACCAAAACGTGTGTTCCTCGGCACATCTGTCTGCTTATGGCTATGTGCCGTTTGTGAGTGTGTATGTGTGGTGTGTGTATGTTTGCCTGTGTGTGTGCGTGTGTGTGTTTGCAGACGTGTATATGGTGTGTGTATGTGTGCATATTTCCATGAATGTGTGTGTGCGTATTTGTGGTTTGCATGTGTTTGTGCATCCATGAATTTGTGTGTATGTTCATGAATGTGTGTGTGTGTGTGTGTCTCAGGCACTGCATCTCATAAAAAGCAGTTGCGCTCTACAGCAGACTGTTAAGTGGAAACATGTTGCTGTGTGGTTTTCATTCCTCTGGTTGAATCTGAGAGTCGGGATATCGTGTGAATGAGTCAACTCTCTCTGTACATATGTGTGTGTGTGTGAGAGAGAGAGTGAAAGACAGAACTATTCCCCCTTCTCTTTTAGGTCAGTCTAGCCAAAAACAAAATGGTCACATGACATCATACAGTATGTAATGTTGCCAGTTAGAGTGTATATACTATTTACAAGAGACATAAGCCTATCGTAGGAAAAGCAAACAAAAGCATAGACATCCTTTTGATATTTTCCTTCTTCATGTCAGTGACTTTAGATGTTGTCTTTTTGCCTGTCTTCTGCGCATTGGTCGGCTCGAGGTTAGAACCACCACTTCTTTATGTAGCTCAGGCAGTGACTTAATTGTAAGCTTCGGTTTAGTGTAGAGCAACAGGAATGCTTTGGGTTAACACTCTATGGTCATTCCTATTCCTGTGTCTTGGTCATCCTCCTGTGGTTGGAATATGTTGGTTCTTCATACAAATATAACCACTCCAGCAGAAGAAGCCATCTTGAATATATCTATGTTCATTACCAATACCAGTGATTCCCATTCAACCATAGACAATATATCTATAAAATGGACAGTCTTATTCAATGTTAAAATCTGTTGTTTTAATTCTTGCTCATGACAATATTTACAGAAGCTGACTTGGTTAGGAGTAGAGAAGTATCTCCATGGAAGACTTCTTAACCCAGTAAAGACACCAAGTAAGCCCAGAATGTTCTTCAAAAAACTTTATTTCAACTTCTCAGGACATACAGTTAGTCATCAACTCAAATGCATCACCAATAGCTAAAACCGTAATGAAACATTATAACGTCCATATGAATCTTTGACTGTTTTACGAGTAAAAAGCTACATGATCACTCTTATATCGGGTGCATTTCTTTATATATTTAAAAAAACAACATTTGCCCATCAATGGAGGAACTCAACACAACAGAACACATGGAACAGTATTAAGACAGGCATTTAGTTGGGCATGGCCTGCTTCTGTGGTTGAGCCTGTGGGTCTGATATTTACGACTGTGCCAGGCTTTCCCAGAGTGGTGCCATGGTCTTTCTGGCTGCTGTTGCCCACTGGTTAGCTGTCTCTCAGTGTCCTGATTCTCGCGCTTCCCCACCCAGCCTAACCAATGTGCAGACTACTGTACAACCACTAGTTCCTGAACAGGTAGTCTGAACACTGGGCAGGCGGGGCGGGCTGCCGGTCCACAAGGGGGGGGGGGGGGGGGGGTAAAGGAGCTAAATATATATAAACACTCACAAATACTGCACTGAACACACACACACTGCACAGTACACATTGAACACATGTACATATACTCACATATATCTGCACTGTACCCAAAATAGTTATTTGACCGAATCTGTGGGCTCAGGAGAGAAGAGGGATTTCTGCCCACTGCCCAGTGGAGAAAGGAGGAGGGGTCTTGCCTGGAGGAGAGAGAGAGAGAAATAGAATAAAATGCTGAGGTTATGGAGTGATGGGTTGTGATTGGCAGCCTGAGCATTCATGCCTGTGTTCTGCAGAGAGAGAGAGAGAGAGAGAGAGTGAGGTAGGGAGAGAGAGATAAGTAGGAATAGAGATACAGAGAGTGAGAGAGAGGCAGAGAAACAAAGGCAGAGGGAGCGAGCGAGGGAGAGAGAGAGGCAGAGAGAAAGAGGAAGAGAGAGAGGGGCAGAGATAAAGAGGCAGAGAGAGAGGGGCAGAGAGAGCAAGAGAGAGAGAGACATTCCAAGCCATGAGTCACAGAGGAGAGGATTTTTAATTGTGCGGTGTGTCGATAGTCTCACAAATTATATATATATTTTTTTTACACACACACACACACACACACACACACACACACACACACACACACACACACACACACACACACACACACACACACACACACACACACAGACAGTGTCTTAGCTGACCAGATTGGAGGTTGTATGCCCTCATTAATCTAAAGTGTTGAGGTAAAATTGACATTTACAATCCGTCTTTTCCACTACACATTAGAAATGAATCAGTTAGAAATGAACCGAACGAAGAACTCTGGTCTTAGACTAAAGTTGGTTTGGTGATGACACTGCTCCTTTACCGTAGTACTACCATTTGTAGTACTACTGTCAGGAAACAGTCACCAGGCGGTCAAAACCACTAACAGACTTACCGGTAGAAACACACAGTCAGCATAGATAGTGGTTCATACCCAACTTTTCATAACCATGTCCTCCCACAAACACATCAGTCTAGAGCCCATCATTCTTTCACAGTCACTAATCACAGAGAAGACACAGAGGATAGAAGAGATACCTAGTCCGTTTTGAGGGTTCTAGATGGGTTGGTCTATAGACTCTCGCTCTCCAGCTCCTCTTTTCCTCCTTTCTCTGTCTTTCACCTTGTGGCATCTCTTGGGAGAGAAGTCTCCTTTGCCAGTTGATGATCTTTGTTATCTCAACCAAGTTGAATCTTACCACTTTTTCACCTTCCAACTCCCTGTCTCCCTCTCCCTCTCCTTCTCTCCTCTGACAGGAGAGAAAATGTTGCATTCAGGTAGCCTCCTGTTGTTTGGCCATGGCAGTCCATTGGAACAGAGATGCTGGAGGTTGTAACAGCGCTGTCCAGAGGCTCTTTCCTCAGTGCGAGAGAATTCCCGCTGAGGGGTAGAGCGAGGACTAGCAGCAGGCTTGACGTGGCAGACGAATGGTCACCAAAGTATCCCTGGCGAGAGGGAAGGAGAGAGAGAGGGAGATGGAGGCAAAAGAGAGAGACAGAGAGAGAGAGAGAGAGAAAAGAGAGGAAAGAGGAGGAGCTCTTATTTTCCATTTTTCTGTTCTCCCTCCTCTGTCTGGGTCTGTGTTTTTTTCAGCTTGGGTTTTTGGGGAGGTAGCAGGAAGTGGAAGGTCAGGGGTCAACAGGAAGTGAGGCGCATTAATTTGCAACTTGTGTTGTGTAATTGTAGCGGGGAACAGGGGCTGGAGGGGAGGGGGATAGGGAAGGGTTGTCTAGCTGGTGAGCTTTTTGGGGAAGCATATATGTGGGAGCACTGGGTGTCTATGTGCGTGTGTGTGTATGTAGTATGTGTGCCTGCGTGTATTTTTTGGCGTGCGTGTGTGTGGGGGGGGGGGGGGGGGGGGGGTCTGGATGACTGCAGAGGCTCTGTGGCTTTGTAGCCAGGGCAGGAATGTCGGTGTTTCTTGGCGAGAAGGAAGGCTTGTAATAACTCCAGATGTGGTCTCTCTCTCTCTCTCTCTCTGTCTCTCTCTCTTTCCCTGCTCTGTTTTTGCTTCTAAAGCTGATTACCTCTCCCTGTCCAGCTTGAATAAAAGGTTCTTTATACTGGTCTACACCCCCCACCCGTCCCTCACCCCCCCACCCCCAACACCCCATCAGAGAGAGGTGGACTGGTGAATTGGAAAGTGCGGGGGTGCTAGGGGTTCATTGCTGGTAAATCAGAACCATAGGGTGTGTGTGCAGAGGGAATAGGGTCTACTGGTTAGAGACATGGCAGTAGTGGAATAGTCCAGTGTATATGACAAAACAGAGGAACATACTCCAAGAAAAGTATTTGGCACCTCAATCATTCCTTCTCAAACTCTCCCTCTTTCATTATCTCTCTCCTTTTCTGTCTGGTGGTAGGTCTCATGTTTGGTGATGCTGTGTGTGTGTGTGTGTGTGTGTGTGTGTGTGTGTGTGTGCGTGCCTGCGTGCGTGCGTGCGTGTGTGTGTGTGCGTGCCGGTGTGCGCGTGTGTGTGCGCACTGGAAAATCCTAACCAGAACGGGTGTGGGTGTGTGTATATATATGAGGGTTTCTTGGCTCAGCACTGGGTGGTGGCTGTGCTTGTGTGTTTTCTTTAGCTATGGTTTCTGAGCTCCAACCTGAGGGAGAAATCAAAGACAGCCCCCTCTGGGAGCCAGATCAGCACTACTGAGAGGGGAGAAGGTACGGATGGAGGGAAAAAGAGAAGGAGAAAGAGGTAGCGGTAGAGAGGAAACAGAGGTAAAGAATGAGCAAGTTAGAGAGATGGTGAGTGGGAAAGAAAGGGATTTTCAAGTTAGGTTTGGGATTGGGAGGAATGAATAGTAGAGGGTGGAAGGGATGGAGGGTGACTTTGGCTGCACCAACATTGTTTCCACAGTTTGGACATCCAAGATGCCTCAACTTCAACTCACAACCCTTGTCTATGACGCCAGGCCAGACACACTGAGAACCCATTCTCAGTCCAACTCGTCCAGCCTAGTCATAAAATACCCCTGACTTTTTATGTTTATCTTGGTCTGGATCTGGATGGACATTGTTTGTGTGTGTGTGTGTCTATGTTAGTGTGTGTGTTTGTGCATATACAGTATGTGTGCCTGCATATGTGGAAGCCTTTGAGCACTATGGAGAAGCTTTATCTGAACTGCGGTGTAACATCTAGACCAATACAACCAGACTGGAATCATATTCTATGCTTTCACTCCAGATGGATTAGTAAGAAACGCTCAAAATTAACCTCATGATTGTAAACTTCTAGAAGAGATGAGATAATATGTCAAGTAACAATTAGTTGTTTTTTGCTGTCGTATGCCAAACTATTTAGGCTCCTTTCCCCTTCTCCATTTCTTTTGCCATGGGGAGGTACAGTATGTGAACCCTTTGGAAATACCTGGATTTCTGCATAAATTGGTCATCAAATTTGATCTGATCTTCATCTAAGTCACAACAATAGACCACCACAGTGTGCTTAAACTAATAACACACAAAGAGAGCTTTCTCCAAAAGCTAATTGGAGTCAGGAGTCAGCTAACCTGGAGTCCAGTCAATGAGATGAGATTAGAGATTTTGGTTAGAGCTGCCTTGCCCTATAAAAAACACTCACAAAATGTGAGTTTGCTATTCACAAAAAGCATTGCCTGATGTGAACCATGCCTCGAACAAAAGAGATCTCACAAGACCTAGAATTGTTGACTTGCTTAAAGCTGGAGTGGTTACAAAAGTATCTCTAAAAGCCTTGATGTTCATCAGTCAACAGTAAGACAAATTGTCTAAAAATGGAGAAAGTTCAGCACTGTTGCTACTCTCCCTAGGAGTGGCTGTCCTGCAAAGATGACTGCAAGAGCACAGCGCAGAATGCTCAATGAGGTTAAGAAGAATCCTAGAGTGTCAGCTAAAGACTTACAGAAATCTCTGGAACATCTCTGTTGACGAGTCTACGATACATATAACATTAAACAAGAATGGTGTTCATGGGAGGACACCATGAAAGAAGCCACTGCTGTCCAAAAAAAACCATTGCTGCACGTCTGAAGTTTGCAAAAATGCACCTGGATGTTCCACAGCGCTACCCAGTCGGAGTCCTGACCTCTGTGGACAGATGAAACTACAGTTGAGTTGTTTGGAAGGAAGACACAACACTATGTGTGGAGAAAAAAGGCACAGCACACCAACATCAAAACCTCATCCCAACTGTAAAGTATGGTGGAGGGAGCATCATGGTTTGGAGTTGCTTTGCTGCCTCAGGACCTGAACAGTTTGCTATCATCGGCGGATAAATGAATTCCCAAGTTTATCGGTCCGCCAATTGAAGCTCAACCGACGTTGGGTGATGAAGCAGGACAACGACCCAAAACACAGAAGTAAATCAACAACAGAATGGCTTCAACAGAAGAAAATACGCCTTCTGGAGTGGCCCAGTCAGAGTCCTGACCTCAACCCGATTGAGATGCTGTGGCATGATCACAAGAGAGCGGTTCACACCAGACATCCAAGAATATTGCTGTAAAGAGGAATGGTCCAAAATTCCTCCTGACCGTTGTGCAGGTCTGATCCGAAACTACAGAAAACGTTTGGTTGAGGTTATTGCTGCCAAAGGAGGGTCAACCAGTTATTAAATCCAAGCGTTCACATACTTTTTCCACCTTGCACTGTGAATGTTTACACGGTGTGTTCAATAAAGACAAGAAAACATATAATTGTTTGTGTGTTATTAGTTTAAGCAGACTGTGTTTGTCTATTGTTGTGACTTAGATGAAGATCAGATCAAATTGAATCACCAATTTATGCAGAAATCCAGGTATTTCCAAAGGGTTCACATACTTTTTCTTGCCACTGTATATAGTGATCTACACATTTTCTCACTCCTATTCCCTATTCCCACCAGAACTGACCACCTTGTTATGCCTCCACACACACATTGCATCATCCTTGGAGGGAGTGTGTGTGTGAAAGACACAGTTAAACAAATTGTTGTTGTCAGACATACTCCAGTTTGTCCTGATGTACAGTTTGCTTACAGTTCAGGTTTATAGTGGAGCTTTTAGAGAGTAATATGACAGCTATGTAAATAAACCCCCCTATCTGACAAGGAGAATGACAATGCACTGAGTAAGCAACCAGCTCTCACAGTCTCACTTCAGAATTAGACGTTCATCCATGTTTTTCAAACGTCAACATTTCAAAGTTGTTCCAAACGTCACGTGTTTTAAACGTCACATGTTTAAGGTTAAGAACAGGCATTAACTCTGAATGGTTAAGGTTAGGCATTAACTCTGAATGGTTAAGGTAAGGGTTACGGTTTGGTATAGGCTTAAAACAAAAATATCAGAAGCAACTTTCTATCGCTTTAGGCCCATCCGCCATCCCCGTCCACAATGCCCTAGCAAAACAGAAACCTACTTGAAGGTAACAGCTCTCACAGCCAGAAATCTTGCTTGTTTGTAGGTGACCAAGTACTTATTTTCCACCATAATTTGCAAATAATTAATTAAAAATCCTACAATGTGATTTTCTGGATTTTTTTTCTAATTTTGTCTGTCATAGTTGAAGTGTACCTATGAAAATTACAGGCCTCTCTCATCTTTTTAAGTGGGAGAACTTGCACAATTGGTGGCTGACTAAATACTTTTTTGCCCCACTGTATGTACATGAAGGTGACTAGGCATCAGGATAGATAATAATAAGGTCTTTGAGGTAGATATGTACATGAAGATAGTGTAAAGTGACTAGGCATCAGGATAGATAATAATAAGGTCTCTGAGGTAGATATGTAGTACATGAAGGCAGGGTAAAGTGACTAGGCATCAGGATAGATAATAATAAGGTATTTGAGGTAGATATGTACATGAAGACAGGGTAAAGTGACTAGGCATCAGGATAGATAATAATAAGAGTAAAATAAAGAACAGCGTAGCAGCAGCAAATGATGATGTAAAAGTGTGTGTTTGTGTTGTGTGTGTTTGTGTGTTAGTGTTGTGTGTGCATGTTTGGATTGTGTCAGTATGCGTGTGTGTATGTGTGTGTGTGTGTGTGTGTGTGTGTGTGTGTGTGTATGCATGAGTATATACAGTGCCTTGCGAAAGTATTCGGCCCCCTTGAACTTTGCGACCGTTTGCCACATTTCAGGCTTCAAACATAAAGATATAAAACTGTATTTTTTTGTGAAGAATCAACAACAAGTGGGACACAATCATGAAGTGGAACGACATTTATTGGATATTTCAAACTTTTTTAACAAATCAAAAACTGAAAAATTGGGCGTGCAAAATTATTCAGCCCCCTTAAGTTAATACTTTGTAGCGCCACCTTTTGCTGCGATTACAGCTGTAAGTCGCTTGGGGTATGTCTCTATCAGTTTTGCACATCGAGAAACTGACATTTTTTCCCATTCCTCCTTGCAAAACAGCTCGAGCTCAGTGAGGTTGGATGGAGAGCATTTGTGAACAGCAGTTTTCAGTTCTTTCCACAGATTCTCGATTGGATTCAGGTCTGGACTTTGACTTGGCCATTCTAACACCTGGATATGTTTATTTTTGAACCATTCCATTGTAGATTTTGCTTTATGTTTTGGATCATTGTCTTGTTGGAAGACAAATCTCCGTCCCAGTCTCAGGTCTTTTGCAGACTCCATCAGGTTTTCTTCCAGAATGGTCCTGTATTTGGCTCCATCCATCTTCCCATCAATTTTAACCATCTTCCCTGTCCCTGCTGAAGAAAAGCAGGCCCAAACCATGATGCTGCCACCACCATGTTTGACAGTGGGGATGGTGTGTTCAGGGTGATGAGCTGTGTTGCTGTGTTGCTTTTACGCCAAAGTTCAATTTTGGTTTCATCTGACCAGAGCACCTTCTTCCACATGTTTGGTGTGTCTCCCAGGTGGCTTGTGGCAAACTTTAAACGACACTTTTTATGGATATCTTTAAGAAATGTCTTTCTTCTTGCCACTCTTCCATAAAGGCCAGATTTGTGCAATATACGACTGATTGTTGTCCTATGGACAGAGTCTCCAGCCTCAGCTGTAGATCTCTGCAGTTCATCCAGAGTGATCATGGGCCTCTTGGCTGCATCTCTGATCAGTCTTCTCCTTGTATGAGCTGAAAGTTTAGAGGGATGGCCAGGTCTTGGTAGATTTGCAGTGGTCTGATACTCCTTCCATTTCAATATTATCGCTTGCACAGTGCTCCTTGGGATGTTTAAAGCTTGGAAAATCTTTTTGTATCCAAATCCGGCTTTAAACTTCTTCACAACAGTATCTCGGACCTGCCTGGTGTGTTCCTTGTTCTTCATGATGCTCTCTGCGCTTTTAACGGACCTCTGAGACTATCACAGTGCAGGTGCATTTATACGGAGACTTGATTACACACAGGTGGATTGTATTTATCATCATTAGTCATTTAGGTCAACATTGGATCATTCAGAGATCCTCACTGAACTTCTGGAGAGAGTTTGCTGCACTGAAAGTAAAGGGGCTGAATAATTTTGCAGGCCCAATTTTTCAGCTTTTGATTTGTTAAAAAAGTTTGAAATATCCAATAAATGTCGTTCCACTTCATGATTGTGTCCCACTTGTTGTTGATTCTTCACAAAAAATACAGTTTTATATCTTTATGTTTGAAGCCTGAAATGTGGCAAAAGGTCGCAAAGTTCAAGGGGGCCGAATACTTTCGCAAGGCACTGTATGTGTATATAGTGTGTATATACTGAATATAGTCTTGTGAGTGTGCATGGAGTCAGTGCAGATAGTCTGTGTAACCATTTAATTAACTATTTAGCAGTCTTATGGCTATTTGGCAGTCTTATGGGTTGGGGGTAGAAGCTGTCTCAAAGCCTGTTGGTCAGAGAGCTGAAGCTCCGGTATCATTTGCCGGACGGTAACAGAGTGAACAGTCTATGGCTTGGTTGGCTGAAGAGAGAGAAACCGGTGGTGCAAAGAGGGAGGACCCCTGCCTGGTAGAGGACACAGCGAGAGGGAGGAGGGAGGACCCCTGCCTGGTAGAGGAGACAGCGATAGGGAGGAGAGAGGACCCCTGCCTGGTAGAGGACACAGCGAGAGGGAGGAGGGAGGACCCCTGCCTGGTAGAGGACACAGAGAGAGGGAGGACCCCTGCCTGGTAGAGGAGACAGCGATAGGGAGGAGAGAGGACCCCTGCCTGGTAGACGAGACAGAGAGAGGGAGGGAGGAGGGAGGACTCCTGCCTGGTAGAGGACACAGAGAGAGGGAGGAGGGAGGACCCCTGCCTGGTAGAGGAGACAGCGATAGGGAGGAGAGAGGACCCCTGCCTGGTAGAGGTGACAGAGAGAGGGAGGGAGGAGGGAGGACCCCTGCCTGGTAGAGGAGACAGAGAGAGGGAGGACCCCTGCCTGGTAGAGGAGACAGCGATAGGGAGGAGAGAGGACCCCTGCCTGGTAGACGAGACAGAGAGAGGGAGGGAGGAGGGAGGACTCCTGCCTGGTAGAGGACACAGAGAGAGGGAGGAGGGAGGACCCCTGCCTGGTAGAGGAGACAGCGATAGGGAGGAGAGAGGACCCCTGCCTGGTAGAGGTGACAGAGAGAGGGAGGGAGGAGGGAGGACCCCTGCCTGGTAGAGGAGACAGAGAGAGGGAGGAGAGAGGACCCCTGCCTGGTAGAGGAGACAGAGAGAGGGAGGAGAGAGAGAACGATGGAGTCAGGCATGTGGATAATTCTCTCTCCAGTCCCGTGCTGATGAGATAAACAAGTGGTGTCTGTTTTTCTTTCAAAAAATTGTCTTATTTCCTGTTCCCTCCATACTCCCCCACTCACCCCTACAGAGTTGCATATCTCTCAAAACCATACGTTCATAGAAGCACATACTGTTTATGCCTTCCTCCTCCCATTCCCCCTGTACTTCACAAGAGCTACAATAAGGGAAAAAGTTCAGGGCTAGCCTGGCACAATAGGCAACATTGTTATACAAAACAGCTACATTGGTTTTATGTGTGTATTTGTGTGTATGTTTGTATACGGCCGCTAACATATTTGGGTCCTTCATACTCACAATTAGTCATTGTTGATCCAAATCATTTTTCAAGTGTGTGTATTTGTGCTTCTGTGTTTTTGTATGTTTACGTTTATGTGTGTGTGTGTGTGTGTGTGTGTGTGTGTGTGTGTGTGTGTGTGTGACTGCAGACTGGTCTCTTTGAACTTGCTGAAGTGTAGAGATTTATGGATGACACATACAGTACCAGTCAAAAGTTTGGACACACCTGACTCATTGCAGGTTTTTTCTTTATTTCTACTATTTTCTACATTATAGAATAATAGTGAAGACATCAAAACTATGAAATAACATGTGGAATCATGTAGCAAGCAAAAAAGTGTTAAACAAATCAAAGGCTTAATCAAAATATATTTAAATGTGAGATTCTTCAAAGTAGCCACCCTTTTCCTGGAATGCATTTCAATTAACAGGTGTGCCTTGTTCATTTGTGGAATTTCTTTCCTTCTTAATGCGTATGAGCCAGTCAGTTGTGTTGTGACAAGGTAGGGGGGTAAACAGAATATAGCTCAATTTGGGAAAAGACCAAGTCCATATTATGGCAAGAACAGTTCAAATAAGCAAAGAGAAACAACAGTCCATCATTACTTTAAGACATGAAGGTCAGTCAATTTGGAAAATGTCAAGAACTTTGAAGGTTTCTTCAAGCGCAGTCACAAAAACCATCAAGCACAAGGATGAATCTGGCTCTCATGAGGACTGCCACAGGAAAGGAAGACCCAGAGTTACCTCTGCTGCAGAGGATAAGTTCATTAGAGTTACTCGCCTCAGAAATTGCAGCCCAAATAAATGCTTCACAGAATTCAACAGACACATCCAAACACATCCAAACAACTGTTCAGAGGAGACTGCGTGAATCAGACCTTCATGGTCAAATTGCTGCAAAGAAACCACTACTAAAGGACACCAATAAGAAGAAGAGACTTGCTTCGGCCAAGAAACATGAGCAATGGACATTAGACCATTTAATCTGTCCTTTGGTCTGATGAGTCCAAATTTTTTAATTTTTGGTTCCAAACGCTGTGTCGTTGTGAGACGCAGAGTAGGTGAATGGATGATCTCCGCATGTGTGGTTCCCACTGTGAAGTATGGAGGAGGAGGTGTGATGGTGTGGGGGTGCATTGCTGGTGACACTGTCAGTGATTTATTTAGAATTCAAGGCATACTTAACCAGCATGGCTACCACAGCATTCTGCAGCGATACACCATCCCATCTGGTTTGCGCTTAGTGGAACTATAATTTGTTTTTCATTAGGACAATGACCCAACACACATCCAGGCTGTGTAAGGGCTATTTGACCAAGAAGGAGAGTGATGGAGTGCTGCATCAGATGACCTGGCCTCCACAATCACTCATCCTTAACTCAATTAAGATGGTTTTGGATGAGTTGGACTGCAGAGTGAAGGAAAAGCAGCGAACAAGTGCTCAGTATGTGGGAACTCCTTCAAGACTGTTGGAAAAGCATTCCAGTTGAAGCTGGTTGAGAGAATGCAATGCTGTCATCAAGGCAAAGTGTGGCTTCTTTGAAGAATCTCAAATGTTAAATATATTTTGATTTGTTTAACACTTTTTTGGTTACTTCATGAGTGCTATTTCATAATTTTGATGTCTTCACTATTATTCTACAATGTAGAAAATAGTCCAAATAAAGAAAAACCCTTGAATGAGTAGGTGTGCCCAAACTTTTGACTGGTACTGTACATGCACACACACTCGTTAACTTAACATTGCCCTCTCATTGATGACCCTCCTCAGCGGTGTGGGAATGTTCCCATGTGTTTATGTGGTCAGAAGGGGTTGTGTGTGTGTGTGTGTGTGTGTGTGTGTGTGTGTGTGTGTGTGTGTGTGTGTGTGTGTGTGTGTGTGTGTGTGTGTGTGTGTGTGTGTGTGTGTGTGTGTGTGTGTGTGTGTGTGTGTGTGTGTGTGTGTGTGTGTGTGTGTGTGTGTGTGTGTGTGTGTGTGTGTGTGTGTGAGAGAGAGCCTCCCATCCTCCTTTGACTGCTGGTGGTCAATGTTGATTGTAGGAGGTCACGGTTTGCCCCAGGGATGTTAGAATGACCTTTGACTGAGTTAAATATAACACAAATAATTAGACATTTAGCATTACCCTCTATAGCGGGAAATATCATTTACTTGTAGACCTGCATTTAAATGCTGCTGTGCTGGATGAACCTGTAGTAGTGAGCCTTCTTCTCTTGAAGATGTGTGTTCATTTCACACAGGAAACACTATGCAGAGCACAAAAGAGCCCTAGGTTTGCCAATGATTTGGCAAACGTTTTTCGATGACGTTTGAGTAACGTGCAGAATGAAGTCAGGCACCACACATTTTTAGATGTTGTCTCGAAATAGTCAAATTTTAGCAGAGCCAAATGCTACTGTTGTAAATAGTTTTTTTGTGTGTGCGTTTTAACAGTTAGGAAGAATTGTGCGTCACTATAAATGTCATAAAGTTGTATTTAGATTTCAAAGAGATTTAGTCATTGTGTTACGTCCGTCGTTAGGAGACCAAGGTGAAGCGTGGAAAGTGTACTTCTTTATTTATTTTTAGATGAACACCAACAAAAGATAAACAAACATAGCTTTCTGCAGGCTACACAGTAACTGAACAAAAACAAGATCCCACAAACTCAGGTGGAAAACAGGCTGCCTAAGTATGATTCCCAATCAGAGACAACGATAGACAGCTAGCTGCCTCTGGTTGGGAACCCTACCCGGCCAACAAAGAAATAGAAAACTAGAATTCCCACCCAAATCACACCCTGACCTAACCAAATAGAGAAATAAACAGGCTCTCTAAGGTCAGGGCGTGACACTATTCTCCCTCTGGCTACTTCCCCATAATATTAAGGGAAAATATACCTAACGGAAACACTCTAGAAGGTTGTCTAGATGTTTGGAACGTGTTTTTCTTGGTGAGAGTTATGGTAAGAGGAGGAACTATACTTATCTTTTTTTTCAGGGGTCAAATTATGAATTTAGAGGTCAGGGAGCCCTATTTGTAAGGGGTAAGGGTTTAGTCAGGGCTGAACATAAGGCTATAAGTAGAATGCAGTATCTGTCTAGGGTTAGGGTTAAGCCTATAAGTAGAATGCAGTATCAGTCTAGGGTTAGGGTTACAGCTATAAGTAGAATGCAGTATCAGTCTAGGGTTAGGGTTACAGCTATAAGTAGAATGCAGTATCAGTCTAGGGTTAGGGTTACAGCTATAAGTAGAATGCAGTATCAGTCTAGGGTTAGGGTTACAGCTATAAGTAGAATGCAGTATCAGTCTAGGGTTAGGGTTAGGGCTATAAGTAGAATGCAGTATCAGTCTAGGGTTAGGGTTAGGGTTATAAGTAGAATGCAGTATCAGTCTAGGGTTAGGGTTACAGCTATAAGTAGAATGCAGTATCAGTCTAGGGTTAGGGTTACAGCTATAAGTAGAATGCAGTATCAGTCTAGGGTTAGGGTTAGGGCTATAAGTAGAATGCAGTATCAGTCTAGGGTTAGGGTTAGGGCTATTAGTAGAATGCAGTATCAGTCTAGGGTTAGTGTTAGGGTTAGGGCTATAAGTAGAATGCAGTATCAGTCTAGGGTTAGGGTTAGGGCTATAAGTAGAATGCAGTATCAGTCTAGGGTTAGGGTTAGGGCTATAAGTAGAATGCAGTATCAGTCTAGGGTTAGGGTTAGGGCTATAAGTAGAATGCAGTATCAGTCTAGGGTTAGGGTTAGGGCTATAAGTTGAATGCAGTATCAGTCTAGGGTTAGGTTTAGGGCTAGTGTTATTGCTTTTATCCTACTTTCTGTCCTACTCCTCTTTGGACCCGTAAGGTGTAGAAGCCCGGCTCAGGGTAGTGTAGGCTCAATTGAACCACTGTCCCCTTCTCTCACCTTGTCCATCCCTCCCTTTTTCACTTTCTCATCTATCTCTTCTGTCTTCCTCCACTCTGAATCAAGAATATTGGAAGCAAGCCATTCTTTCCTCCCTTTTCTCGCTTTTCTCTTCCTCTCAATTCATTTTCAATTTAAGGGCTTTATTGCCATGGGAAACATATGTTTACATTGCCAAAGCAAGTGAAATAGGTAATAAACAATTACACATTTACAGTAAACATTACCCTTACAAAAGTTCCAAAATAATAAGACATGTTTTAATGATGTGTACATAGTTAAAGTACAAAAGGGAAAATAAATAAACATAAATTTAGGTTGTATTTACAATGGTGTTTGTTCTTCACTGGTTGCCCTTGTGGTAACAGGTCATACATCTTGCTGCTGTGATGGCACACTGTAGTATTTCACCCAATAGATATGGGAGTTTATCAAAATTCCTCCCTCCATCTTTAAGACTGTCACACTCTCTCCCTTCCTCAATCTTCATGTATATTGTGCTGTGTGAAGGACAGGGAGTCAGACAGGTCCCAAACCAAACCCAAGTCATCTCCATGGTCACAACTCTCATCACATGTTCACTCATCACACTGCAGAAAAAAGTATCATTTTAGGTTCAGACCAAGCAGCCTCTGAGATCATAGCAACTAGGCTGTTCAAGACAAAGCAATGTAGACGTTATTTTATTGAGAATGAAAGAAAGACATAAAGAAGGAGGAGGAATGGAGGAATGGAAGGAGGGAGGGGAAAGAACGAGCGTTTTGAAAATTGTCGTTGGCCCCCGCCCAAGGCCCAGTCTTTGTGGTAATGAGGGGTTAGAAGCAACGTTATTGCTCCCAGATGCTGCGCTGGTTTTCTCCAGCCTTTGATGCGAGCCCAAGTAACCAGCACTTTTCAATCTGCCTTCACACACACACACACACACACGCACGCACGCACGCACGCACGCACACACACACACACTGGTCCAACACACATACACACAATGGTCAACACACACACACACACTGGTCCAACACACATACAGCTGGTCCAGAACACACACACACACACACACACACACACACACACACACACACACACACACACACACACACACACACACACACACACACACACACACACACACACACACACACACACTGGTCCAACACACATACACACACTGGTCCAACACACACACACACTGGTCCAACACACACACACACACACCTACACACACACACACACACACACACACACACACTGGTCCAACACACATAAACACACTGGTCCAACACACATACATACACTGGTTCAACACACATACACACACTGGTCCAACACACATACAGCTGGTCCAACACACACACACTGGTCCAACACACACATACACACACTGGTCCAACACACACACACTGGTCCAACACACACACACACTGGTCCAACACACACAGACACTGGTCCAACACACACACACACACTGGTCCAACACACACAGACACTGGTCCAACACACATACACACACTGGTCCAACACACATACAGCTGGTCCAACACACACACACTGGTCCAACACACACATACACACACTGGTCCAACACACACACACTGGTCCAACACACACACACACACTGGTCCAACACACACAGACACTGGTCCAACACACATACACACACTGGTCCAACACACATACACACACTGGTCCAACACACATACACACACTGGTCCAACACACATACAGCTGGTCCAACACACACACACTGGTCCAACACACACATACACACACTGGTCCAACACACACACACTGGTCCAACACACACACACACACACTGGTCCAACACACACAGACACTGGTCCAACACACATATACACACTGGTCCAACACACACACACTGGTCCAACACACACACACTGGTCCAACACACACATACACACACTGGTCCAACACACACACACACTGGTCCAACACACACATACACACACTGGTCCAACACACACACTGGTCCAACACACATACACACACTGGTCCAACACACATACACACACTGGTCCAACACACATACACACACTGGTCCAACACATACAGCTGGTCCAACACACACACACACACACACACACACACACACACACACACACACACACACACACACACACACACACACACACACACACACTGGTTCAACACACATAAACACACTGGTCCAACACACACACACATACTGGTCCAACACACATACAGCTGGTCCAACACACACACACACACACACACACACACACTGGTCCAACACACACACACACACATACACTGGTCCAACACACATACACACACTGGTCCAACACACACATACACACACTGGTCCAACACACACACACACACGCACACTGGTCCAACACACACACACACTGGTCCAACACACACATACACACACTGGTCCAACACACACACACACACTGGTCCAACACACATACACACACTGGTCCAACACACATACACACACTGGTCCAACACACATACACACACTGGTCCAACACATACAGCTGGTCCAACACACACACACACACACACACACACACACACACACACACACACACACACACACACACACACACACACACACACACACACACACACACACTGGTCCAACACACATACACACACTGGTCCAACACACACACACACTGGTCCAACACACACACACACACACCTACACACACACACACACACACACACACACACTGGTCCAACACACATAAACACACTGGTCCAACACACATACACACACTGGTTCAACACACATACACACACTGGTCCAACACACATACAGCTGGTCCAACACACACACACTGGTCCAACACACACATACACACACTGGTCCAACACACACACACTGGTCCAACACACATACAGCTGGTCCAACACACACACACACACTGGTCCAACACACACAGACACTGGTCCAACACACATACACACACTGGTCCAACACACATACACACACTGGTCCAACACACATACAGCTGGTCCAACACACACACACTGGTCCAACACACACATACACACACTGGTCCAACACACACACACTGGTCCAACACACACACACACACTGGTCCAACACACACAGACACTGGTCCAACACACATACACACACTGGTCCAACACACATACAGCTGGTCCAACACACACACACTGGTCCAACACACACATACACACACTGGTCCAACACACACACACTGGTCCAACACACACACACACATACTGGTCCAACACACACAGACACTGGTCCAACACACATACACACACTGGTCCAACACACACACACTGGTCCAACACACACACACTGGTCCAACACACACATACACACACTGGTCCAACACACACACACACTGGTCCAACACACACATACACACACTGGTCCAACACACACACACACACTGGTCCAACACACATACACACACTGGTCCAACACACATACACACACTGGTCCAACACACATACACACACTGGTCCAACACATACAGCTGGTCCAACACACACACACACACACACACACACACACACACACACACACACACACACACACACACACACACACACACTGGTTCAACACACATAAACACACTGGTCCAACACACATACACATACTGGTCCAACACACATACAGCTGGTCCAACACACACACACACACACACACACACACACACACACACTGGTCCAACACACACACACACATACACTGGTCCAACACACATACACACACTGGTCCAACACACACATACACACACTGGTCCAACACACACACACACACACACACACACACACACACACACACACTAGTCCAACACATACATACACACACTGGTCCAACACACACACACACACACACACACACACACACACACACACACACACACACACACTGGTCCAACACACATAAACACACTGGTCCAACACACATACACATACTGGTCCAACACACATACAGCTGGTCCAACACACACACACACACACTGGTTCAACACACACATACACACACTGGTCCAACACACACATACACACACTGGTCCAACACACACACACACACACCTACACACACACACACACACACACACACACACTGGTCCAACACACATAAACACACTGGTCCAACACACATACACACACTGGTTCAACACACATACACACACTGGTCCAACACACATACAGCTGGTCCAACACACACACACCGGTCCAACACACACATACACACACTGGTCCAACACACACACACTGGTCCAACACACACACACACACTGGTCCAACACACACAGACACTGGTCCAACACACATACACACACTGGTCCAACACACATACAGCTGGTCCAACACACACACACACACTGGTCCAACACACACAGACACTGGTCCAACACACATACACACACTGGTCCAACACACATACACACACTGGTCCAACACACATACAGCTGGTCCAACACACACACACTGGTCCAACACACACATACACACACTGGTCCAACACACACACACTGGTCCAACACACACACACACACTGGTCCAACACACACAGACACTGGTCCAACACACATACACACACTGGTCCAACACACATACACACACTGGTCCAACACACATACACACACTGGTCCAACACACATACAGCTGGTCCAACACACACACACTGGTCCAACACACACATACACACACTGGTCCAACACACACACACTGGTCCAA